>NC_092559.1:10291122-10492047 GCF_037038585.1 Patagioenas fasciata | reverse complement strand
CGAGATCTCAAAGGCTCTGTCAAGCTGTGTCAGGTCCTCTCAGCCTCTATAATGCTTTGTTGAGCTCTTTCAGGTTCTGTCGCTCTTTGTCAATCTCTGTAATGTCCTGCCGGGCTCTATCATTTGCTATCAGGTGCTGGTAGGATTTGTCAAACCCTACTGAGGTGCTGGCAGGATTTGTCGAACCCTATTGAGCTGTGTTGGGCTCTGGTGGGCCCTGTCATGCTCTGTCAGGCCCTGATGGGCTCTGTCAAGTTTTGTCGTGCTCTATCAGGTTCTTGCAGGCTCTGTCAGTTCTTGGCGGGCTCTGTTGTTTTCTGTCATGCTCTGTCAGGTCCTGTCAGGCTCTCTCAGGCTTTGTTGGGCCCTGGCATTCTCTGTCAGGCCCTGTGGAGTTCTGTCGGGCTCTGTCAGGCCAGGTTGGTCTCTGTCGGGCTTTGTCGGGCCCTGTGAGACTGTGTCGGGCTCTGTCAGGCTTTCTCAGGTTCTCTCAGTCTCTGTCATGCCGTGGTGGGCTCTGTCTAGCTTTGTCAAGCTCTGTTGGCCTCTCTTGGGTTTTGTCAGAGCACGACAGAGCCCAATAAAACATGACAGATCCTGACAGAACATGACAGGGTCTGACAGAGCACAACAGTCTCACAGGGCCCGACAAAACCCGACAGAGCCCAACAGAACTCGAAAGGGCCCAACAAATCCAAACAGCACCTGACACCTAACTGTAGAGTGAAAGAGCCAAAAAGCACCCAGTGGAACCTGACAGAGCTTGACAATACCCAACAGAGCCTGACAAAACATGACAGAGCCCTACAAACCCAGACATGGCCTGAAAGAGCCTGATAGACCCCCAGAAATCCTGAAAGAGCCTCACAAAGCCTGAATAAGGGCAAGAATGCCCAAAAAAGCCTAACAAAGCCTAATATGTCCTGACGGAGCCCGATAAAGCCTGAAAAAGCCCAACAGATCTCGACAGATCCTGTCAGAAACCGACAAGGACTCAAAGAGCACGACAGGTCCCAACAAAGCCCAACAGAGCTTAACAAGGCCTGACAATTCCCAATAGAACCCCACAGAGCCCGCCAGGAACTGACAGAGTGTACAAGAGCCACATAGAGCCCGACAAAACCCGAGAGAGCCCAACAGAGCTCGACAAAGCTTGACAGAGCCCACCAGGGCCTGACAGAGCCCGACAGGGCCAGACAGAGGTTGAAAGAGCCCAACATAACCTTGCAGAAATTGACAGTGCCCGACAAAGCTCGAAAAGGCCCAACAGATCCAGATGAAGTGTGACAGTGCTCAAAACAGTATGACAGGGTCTGAAAAAGCCTGATAGGGTCTGACAGAGCCCGTCATGGCCTAAAAGACCTGGACAGAGCTTGAAAATGCATGATAGAGCCCGACAGGGCATGACACAGTTTGACAGTGCCCTACATGCCCCAAAAAAGACCAACAAAGCCTGATATGGCATAACAGAGCACAACAAAACCTGAGAAAGCCCAACAGATCCCGACAGAGTCTGACAGAACCCGACAGGGCCTGACAGAGCATGACAGGGCCCAAGAAATCTCGACAGATGCTGACAGAACCTGAGAGCGCATTACAGAGCACAACAGGGCCCAACAAAGCCCGACAGAGCCCTACAGGGTCTGGCAGATTTAGACAGAACCTGATAGAGCCCGCCAGGGACTGAAAGAGCCTGCAAGACCCTGATAGAGCCTGACGAAAGCCAAGAGACCCCAACAGAGCTCGACAAAGCTATGAGGACTGGGTTAAGGAACAATTAGGCAATCTGAACATCCACAAATGCATGGGCCCAGATGGGATGCACCCACAGGAGCTGAGGGAGCTGACTGACGTCGTTGCTGGACCACTCTCCATCATCTTTACCAAGTCTTGGGAGATGGGAGAGGTGCCTGAGGACTGGAGAAAAGCTAATGTCACTCCAGTCTTCAAAAAGGGCAAGAAGGAAGACCCGGATAATTATAGACTGGTCAGCCTCACCTCCATCCCTGGGAAAATAATGGAATGACTTATTCTTGGTGCCATCTCAAGGCATGTCAAGGATAAGAGGGTTATTAGGGGCAGTCAACATGGCTTCACCAAGGGGAAGTCGTGCTTGACCAACCTCATAGCCTTTTATGAAGATATAACGAGGTGGATAGATGATGGCAGGGCGGTGGATGTGGTCTACCTTGACTTCAGTAAAGCATTTGACACAGTCTCCCACAGCATTCTCATAGCTAAACTGAGGAAGTGTGGTCTGGACAATCGGGTAGTGAGGTGGACTGCGAACTGGATGAAGGGAAGAAGCCAGAGAGTCGTGGTCAATGGAGCAGAGTCCGGTTGGAGGTCTGTATCTAGTGGAGTGCCTCAAGGGTCTGTACTGGGGCCAGTACTGTTCAATATATTCATCAATGACTTGGATGAGGGACTAGAGTGTACTATCAGCAAGTTTGCTGATGACACCAAGCTGGGAGGAGTGGCTGACACACCAGAAGGCTGTGCTGCCATCCAGCATGACCTGGACAGGCTAGAGAGCTGGGAGGGGAAAAAATTAATGAAATATAACAAGGGCAAGTGTAGAGTCTTGCATCTTAGTAGGAACAACCCGAGGTTCCAGTATAAGTTGGGGAATGATCTATTAGAGAGCAGCGCAGGGGAAAGGGACCTGGAGTTCCTGGTGGACAGCAGGATGACCATGAGCCAGCACTGTGCCCTTGTGGCCAAGAAGGCCAATGGCATCCTGGGGTGTATTAGAAAGGGGGTAGTTAGTAGGTCAAGAGAGGTTCTCCTTCCCCTCTACTCTGCCCTGGTGAGACCACATATGGAATATTGTGTCCAGTTCTGGGCCTCTCAGTTCAAGAAGGACAGAGAACTGCTGGAAAGAGTCCAGCATAGGGCAACCAAGATGATTAAGGGAGTGGAGCACCTCCCTTATGAGGAAAGACTGTGGGAGCTGGGTCTCCTTAGTTTGGAGAAGAGGAGACTGAGGGGTGACCTTATTAATGTTTACAAATATACAAAGGGTGAGTGTCACGAGGATGGAGTCAGGCTCTTCTCGGTGACAAACAATGGTAGGACAAGAGGTAATGGTTTTAAGTTGGAACGTAAGAGGTTCCACTTAAACTTGAGAAGAAACTTCTCAGTGAGGGTAACAGAGCACTGGAACAAGCTGCCCAGGGGGTTGTGGAGTCTCCTACTCTGGAGACATTCAAAACCCGCTTGGACATGTTCCTGTGTAGCCTCATTTAGGTGTTCCTGCTCCAGCAGGGGGATTGGACTAGATGATCTTTAGAGGTCCCTTCCAGTCCCTAGCATTCTATGATTCTATGAAAGCTAAACAGAGCCCACCAGGGCTGACAGAGCCCAACACAGCTCAACAGGGTTCGATAAATCCTGACAGCACCTGATAGCGAACAATAAAGCCCAGCAGGACCTGAGAGCAGATGACAAAGTGCAACAGAGACTAAAAGAGCTAAACAAAGAATGACAGAGCCTGACAGGGCCTGACACATCTTGATGGAGCCTTAGAGATCTCAACAAAGTTTGTCAGAGTCTGACAGCACTTGAAAGAGTCCAACAGAACCTGACAGGAATTGACAGAGCCAACGAAGCCCGACAGCGCTTGACAAATGTTGACAAGGACCAACAGAGTCAGATAACGCGTACAGGACCTGCAAGAGCATGACAGGGCCTGACAGAGCCCAAGAGGGCCTGACAGAGCCCAATAGAACTCGACAGGTCCCGACAAATCCCAACACCACCTGACAGCGTACTATAGAGTCCAGCAGGGCCTTACAGAGGCCGACAAACTGCGTAAGAGCCTGAAAGAGCTCAACAAAACATTACAGTGCACAACAGGGCTTGACACAGCTTGACAGAGCCTTACAGATCCTGAGAGAACCTGACAGAGCCCGACAGGGCCCAACGAAGCTTGAAAGAGCCCAAAAGCACCCAATGGAGCCTGACAGAGCTCGAGAATACCCCAACAGGGATCAAAAAATCCTGACAAAGCCCGACAGAATGCAACAGAGTCTGACAAGGCCTTACAGAGCATGACAGGGCTTTACAGAACCTGAAAAAGTCTGGTAGGTCAGAAAGAGCCCAAAAAAGCTCAACAGAGCCTGAGAGAGATGGACAGATCTCGACAAAACCACACAGAGACTGACAGGGCATGAAAAAGCTTGACAAAACCTGACAGGGATTTACAGAGCCTTACAGAGACCGACAGAGCCTGGCAAAGACCAACAGAGCTTGACAGATTGTGACAGAGACCTACAGAGCCCAAAAGGAGCTTACAGAGCCCCACAGGTCCTGACAGAAGCCATCAAAACCTGATAGAATCAAAGAAAGCCCGACAGCAATTCAAAAAAGCCCAACAAAGCCCAACACTGCCTAACAATGCCTGACAGGGCCTGGCAGAGCCCAACAAAACCCGACAGAGCATGAACAGGCCCCACAGAATCAGACAGAGGACGACTAAGCCCGATAGAGCACATCACAGCCCGAAAATGCCACAGAGAACCCGACATAGATAGATAGATAGAGCCCGTCATGGCCTGAAAGACTTGTACAGAGGATTTGTAGGGCTCTGTTAAGTTTTATTGGGCTCTCTTAAGTATTGTAGACCTCTGTCAGATGCCATTGGTGCTTTTGGGCTCTTTCAAGCTTTGTCGGGGCCTGTCGGGCTTTGTAAGGTTCTGTCGGGATCTGTAAGGCTCTGTCAAGATGTGTCAGGCCCTGTCAAGCTCTGTAATGCTTTGTTGAGCTCTTTTAGTCTCTGTTGCGCTTTGTCAGCCTCTGTCAGGCCCTGTTGTGCTCTGTCAGGCTTTGCTGGGTGCTGTAAGATTGTTTTGGGCTCTGTCAGGCGTTCTCAGGTTCTGTTGAGCTCTGTCAAGCTTTGTGACTTACTGAGCCATCTGGATCCTCACGAGTCTATGGGACCAGACGGGACCCATCCTAGGATGATGAGGGAGCTAACAGAAGAGCTCGCCAAGCCGCTCTCCATCATCTTCCAACAGTCCTGGCTCACTGAGGAGGTCCCATACAATTGGAAATTGGCGAATGTTACCCCAATCCACAAAAAGGGCTGCAAAGTTGACCCTGGCAACTACAGGCCTGTCAGCCTGACCTCGGTGCCTGGCAGGGTTATGGAGCAGATCATCCTGAATGCAATCACACAGCACCTTCAGGATGGACAAGGGATCAGACCCAGCCAGCACGGGTTTAGGAGGGGCATGTCCTGTCTGACCAACCTGATCTCCTTTTACGATCAGGTGACCCCCTGGTGGATGAGGGGAAAGCTGTAGATCTGGTCTATCTAGACTTCAACAAAGTCTTTGACACTGTCTCCCATAATATACTCCTGCAAAAGCTGGTAGCCCATGGCTTGGACAAGTGCACTCTCTGCTGGGTTAAGAACTGGCTGGAGGGCTGGGCCCAGACAGTGCTGGTGAATGGGGCTGCATCTAGCTGGCGGCCAGTCACTAGTGGTGTTCCCCAGGGGTCAGTGTTGGGTCCAGTCCTGTTTAACAGCTTTATTGATGATTTAGATGAAGGGATTGAGACCATCATCAGCAAATTTGCTGATGACACCAAGTTGGGAGGGAGTGTCGACCTGCTGGAAGGGATCTGGATAGACTGGAAAAATGGACCGATTCCAATGGGATGAAATTCAACGAGGCCAAGTGCCGGGTCCTGCACTTTGGCCACAACAACCCCCTGCAGCGCTACAGACTGAGCACAGAGTGGCTGGAGAGCAGTCAGGCAGAAAGGGACCTGGGGGTACTAATTGACAGGAAGCTCAACATGAACCAACAGTGTGCCCAGGTGGCCAAGAAGGCCAATGATATCCTGTCCTGTATCAAAAAGAGCATGGTCAGCAGGACAAGGGAAGTGATCCTTCCCCTGTACTCTGCATTGGTGAGGCCACACCTGGAGTATTGTGTTCAGTTCTGGGCCCCTCAGTTCAGGAAAGACATTGAAGTGCTGGAGCGGGTCCAGAGAAGAGCAACAAGACTGGGGAGGGACTTGAACACAAGACCTATGGGGAGAGGCTGAGGGAGCTAGGGTTGTTTAGTCTGGAGAAGAGGAGGCTTAGAGGTGACCTCATCAGTCTCTATAACTACCTGAAGGGAAGTTATAGCCAGGTGGGGATTGGTCTCTTCTCCCAGGCAGTTAGCAATAGGACAAGGGGGCATGGGCTTAAACTCTGTCAGGGGAAATTTAGGCTGGATATTAGAAAGAAATTCTTTCCAGAGAGAGTGGTCAGGCATTGCAATGGCCTACCCAGAGAGATGGTGGACTCACCATCTCTGGAGGTTTTTAAACTGAGATTGGACATGGCACTTAGTGCCATAATCTAGTAAATGGACCGGAGTTGGACCAAGGGTTGGACTTGATGATCTCTGAGGTCTTTTCCAACCCAGTCAATTCTTTGATTCTGTGTATTAATCTGTTGGGCTCTATCATGCCCTGGTAGACTCTCTCAGTTTCAGGTAGGCCCAAAGGATCCTGACAGAACCTGACAGGGCCTGACAGAGCACAATAGGGGCTGAGAGAGCTGGACACAGCCTGACAGAGCCCACCAGAGATCGACAAAGCTTGACAGAGCCCACCAGGGCCTGACAGAGACTGACACAGCTCAACAGGGTTCGACAAATCCTGACAGCACTTGATAGCAAACGATAGAGCCCAACAGGGCCTGACAGAGGTTGACAAAGCGTGACAGAGCCTGAAAGAGCTCAGCAACACATTACAGAGCATGACAGGGCCTGACACAGCTTGAGAGAGCCTTACAGATCCTGACAGAAGCTGACAGAGACTGATAGAGTCCAACAAAGCTTGAAAGAGCCCAAAAGCACCCAAGGGAGCCTGACAGAGCTCAAAAATACCCAACGGAGCCGGACAAAACCTAACAAAGCACTACAAATCTTGACATGGCCTGACAGAGCCTGATAGACCCTGAGAAAACCCGACAGAGCACCACAAAGCCTGACTAAGGGCAAGAAAGCCTGACAAAGTCTGACAGAACTCAGTGGAGCCTGACAGAGATTGACAGAGCCCGAGAGAGACCGACAGATCTCAACAAAGCCACAGAGAGACCAACACGGCCTGAAAGAGCCTGGCAAAACCTGGCAGGGATTGACAGAGCCCTACAGAGTCTGACAGCCTGAGAAAGGCCAACAGAGCCTGACAGAACCCGACAGAGCCCTACAAAATCCTGACATTGCCTGACAGAGACTGATTGAACCCAAGAAAGCCCAGCAGAGCCTGACGGAGCCCGACAAAACCTGACAGAGCCCAACAGAGCTCAACAAAGCATGACAGAGCCCACCAGGCCTTGACAGAGTACGACAAGGCCTGTCAGATCCCAACACAGCTCAACGGGGTTTGACAAATCCTGACAGTGCCTGACAGTGAATGATAGAGCTCAGCAGGACCTGACAGAGGCTGAAAAACTGCAACAGAGACTAAAAGAGCTCAAGAAAGCATTGCAGAGCCTGACAGGGCCTGACACGGCTTGACAGAGCCTTACAGAACCCAACAGAGCCCAATAGGGCCAGACAGAACTTGAAAGTTCCCAACAGAACCTGACAGCAACTGACAGAGCCCAACGAAGCCTGACAGTGCCCGATAAAGCTGCAAAGACCCAACGGAGCTAGATAAAGTATGACAAAACCTGAAAGAGCATGACAGGGTCTGAAAGAGCCTACCAGAAACAAAGATAGCCCGCAGGGGTATGACACAACCTGACAGACTTTGACAAAGCTTGACAGAGCCAAACAGAACCTGAGAAAGCCTGACGGAGCCAGACACAGTCTCATGCAGCTCAACAGAGCCCAACAGAACCTGACTGTGCTGGACGGAACTCGACGGGGTCTGACAACTCCTGACAGCACTTGACAATGAACTATAGACTCCAGCAGGGCCTGACAAACCTGAGAAAGGACAATAGAGCCTGAAAAAGCTCAACCAAAAATTACAGAGCATGACACGGTCTGTCACAGTTTGACAAAGCCTTACAGATCCTGACAGAACCCAACAGGGTCTGACAGAGTATGACAGGGCCCAAAAAAGCCCCACAGAGCCCGACAGGGCATGACAGATTTTGACAGATCTCGACAGAGCCCAACAGATGATCGACAAAGCTTTACAGAACCTGCCAGGGAATGACAGAGCCTGACAGATTCGTCAAAGCTTGACAGAGACCAACAGAACCGGAGAAAGCCTGACAGAGCCTGACACAGTCTCACAGGGCCTGACAAAGCCCAACAGAGACCAACAGGGCCTGATAGAGCCCGACAGAACTCCACAGGGCCAGACAAATCTTGACAGTACCTTACAACGAACTATAGAGTACAGTAGGGCCTGACAAAGCCCAACAGAGACCAACAGGGCCTGATAGAGCCCGACAGAACTCCACAGGGCCAGACAAATCTTGACAGTACCTTACAACGAACTATAGAGTACAGTGGGGCCTGACAAAGCCCAACAGAGACCAACAGGGCCTGATAGAGCCCGACAGAACTCCACAGGGCCAGACAAATCTTGACAGTACCTTACAACGAACTATAGAGTCCAGTAGGGCCTGACAGAGGCCGACAAAACGTGACAGAGCCTGAAGGAGCTCAACAAAGCACTGCAGAGCAAGACAGGGCCTGACACAGCTTGACAGAGCCTTACAGATATGGACAGAACGTGACACAGCACGAGCAGGCCCAACAGAGTCAAACTTTGTTAGGCCCTGGCATACTCTATCAGTCCCTGGTGTGTTCTGTCAAGTTCTGTCATGCTCTGTCAGGTCCTGTCGGGCTCTCTCAGGCTTTGTTGGGCCCTGGCATGCTCTGTCAGGCCCTGTTGGGTTCTCTCCAGGATCTATCAGGTCGTGTTCATTTTCTCAGGATTTGTCGGGCACTGTCATGATCTGTCGGGCCATATCAGGCTTTGTCAGGCTTTTTTGGGGTGTGTAGGACACTGCCAATCTGTGTCATGATTTGTCAGGCTCTGTCCAGCTCCTTTGGGCTCTTTCTGCCCTACCAGGCTTCTTCAGGCTCTGTAAAGCCCTGTCAGGCTTTGTCAGACCTTTTTCAGGCTTTCTTGCCATTATTCAGGCCCTGTCGTGCTCTGTAATTTTTTGTTGAACTCTTTCAGGCTCCGTCATGCTTTGTCAGCCTCATCAGGCCCTTCTAGAATCTATAGTTTGCTGTCAGATGCTGTGGGGATTTGTCGAGACCTGTCAAGTTCTGTTGGGCTGTGTCAGGCCCTGTTTGACTCTGTCGGGCTTTGTTGGGCCCTGTGAGACTGCGTCGGGTTCTTTCAGGCTGTCTCAGGTTCTGTTGGGTTCTGTCAAGCTTTGTCGAAGTCTGTCAAGCTCTGTCAGGCTCTGTCATGCCCTGGTGGCCTCACTCAGTTTCTTTTAGTTTCTGTCAGGCCCTATCAGGCTCTTTCAGGCCCTGTCATGCTCTTTTGGGCTCTGTAAATTCCTGTCAGGTTCTGTTGGGTTCTTTCAAGCTCTGTCTGGCCCTGTCGGGCTCTGTCAAGATCTGTATAGGTCTGTCAAGCTGTGTCAGGTTTTGTCAGGCTTTTTCAGGCTTTTTCTGGCCCTGTCGGTCTCTGTGTGGCTTTGTTGAGATCTGTCGGTCTGTCTCGGGCTCTGTCAGGTGCTGTCAGTCTCTGTCAAGCTCCTTTGGGTTCTTTATGCCTTACCAGGTTCTGTCAGGCTCTGTCAGGCTTTCTTGCCCTTATTGAGGATTTGTCAGGCTCTGTCGGGTTTTGTCGGGCTCTGTTGGGTATCGTCAAGCTCTTTCAGGCTCCATTGGGTGCTGTTGGGCTCTTTCAAGCTTTGTTGGGCTCTCTCGGTCTCTGTCAAGTTCTATCAGGATCTGTAAGGCTCTCTCAAGCTGTGTCAGCTTCTGTTCTGCTCTGTAAAGCTTTTTTGAGCTCCTTCAGGCTCTCTCGCACTTTGTCCGCCTCTGTCAGGCCCTGCTGGACTCTATAGTTTGCTGATATGTGCTCTCAGGATTTGTCGGGTGCGAGGGCGAAAAATCATGGACTCCCCACAATCCAATATGAATTCAAGCAAAGCCATTTATTACAGAGACAAGCCTCCTTATATATGCAGTTATTTCTTGATCACACATTCACGTTCCAAACACGCATTGGCTGATCGGATATTGTCCATGTTCAGGTCTTGTTATTATAGAATTACCTCACTCTCATAACAGGTGTTGTTTTTCAGCCTTCGCGCCAGCCTTGGAGTTGCTTTGTCTAGTTCAGAAATAAATCTCTATCTAACAGAAACCCATCCACAAAACAACCTTAAGAAAATCCCTTAAATCTCTCACAGTCGGGCCCTGTTGAGTTCTGTCGGCTTCTGTCAGAACCTGTGAGACTGTGTCGGGCTCACTCAAAGTTTCTCAGATTCTGCTGGGTTCTGTCAAGCTTTGTCAAAGTCTGTTGGGCTCTGTCATGGCCTGTCTGGCTCTGTCGAGATCTGCAAGGCACTGTAAAGCTGTGTCAGGCTCTGTAATGCTTTGTTGAGCTCTTTTAGTCTCTGTCGCATTTTGTTAGCCTCTATCAGGTCCTGCTGGGCTCTATCATTTGCTATCAGGTGCTGTCAGGATTTGTCAAAACCTGATCAGCTCTGGTGGGCCCTGATGTTCTCTGTCAGGCCCTGGTGGGCTCTGTCAAGCTTTGTCGACCTCTGTTGGTCTCTGTCAAGTTTTGTCAGTCTCTGTCAGTCTTTATCAGTCTCTGGCAGACTCTGTCGGGTTCTGTCGCACTCTATCAGGCCCTGTCGAGTTCTGTTGGGCTCTTTTAGGCCCTGTTGGGATTTGTCAGGCTTTGTCAAGCCCTGTGAGACTGTGTCGGGATCTGTCAGGCTTTCTCAGGTTCTGTCAGGTTCTGGTGGGCTCTGTCAAGTTTGTCGAAGTCTGTCAGGCTCTGTCATGCCCTGGTGGGCTATGTCAAGCTTTTTCAGATTCTGTTGGGATCTTTCAGATTTTGTCAGGCTCTCTTGGGTTTTGTCAAGTTCTGTGTGGTTCTTATGCACTCTGTCAGTTCCTGGCGAGCTCTGTCAGTTTCTGTCAAGATTTCTCAGAATCTCTTGGGCTTTCTCAGGCTTTGCCAAGCTCTGTCAAGATCTGTCAGGCCATATCAGGCTTTGTCAGGCTTTTATGGGGCATGTAGGGCACTGTCAATCTGTATCATGCCCTGTCAGGCCTTGTCAAGCTCTGTTCATGTCTTTTAGGCCGTGACGGGCTCTGTCTATCTATGTCGGGCTCTCTAGCCCATTTTTGGGCTGTGATCATCTCTATTTGGCTTAGTCAGCTTCTGTCTGACTCTGTGGGGTCTGCTCGGGCTCTGTTGGGTTTCGTTGGGCTCCGTCAGGCCCTGTCAAACGTTGCTGGGCAATGTTGGGATTTATTGTTCTTTTTTGATTTCTGTCAGGCTTTGTCGGTCTCTGTTGGGCTTTGACGGCTTCTGTCAAAACCTGTGGGGCTCTGTAAGCTCATTTCGGACTCTGTAGGCCTTTGTCACAATCTGTCAGGCACTGCTGGGTTTGTCAGGCTCTGTCAGGCTCTGTAGGGCTCTGTCAATCCCTGTCAGGTTTTCTCAGGCCCTTTCAGGGCCTGTTGGGCTCTGTCCTTCTCTCTCGGGCTCTGTCAGACTCTGTCAAGCTTTTTGGGACTCTTTCTGCCCTACCAGGCTTTTTCAGGCTTTGTAAAGACCTGTCATGCTCTGTCAGGCCTTGTCAGGCTCTGTCAGGTTCTGTCGGGATCTGTAAGGCTCTGTCAAGCTGTGTCACAACCTGTCGGTTTCTGTGTGGCTTTGTCTACATCTGTAGGTCTCTTTTTGGCTTTGTTAGGCTGTGTTGTGCTCTGTCAAGCTCTTTTGAGATCTTTCTGCCTTACTAGGCTTTTTCAGCCTCTGTAAAACCCTGTCATGCTTTGTCAGGTTTGTCAGGCTCCTTCAGGCCCTGTCGGTCTCTGTGTGGCTTTGTCGAGATCTGTCGGTCTCTGTCAAGCTCCTTTAGGTTCAATAAAACTTGACAGCGCCTGATAGCAAATGATAGAGCCCGGTAAGACATAATAGAGGATGACAAAGTACGAGAGAGACTAAAAGAGCTCAACAAAACATTACAGAACCTGACAGGGCCTGACACAGCTTGACAGAGCCTTACAGATTCCGACAGAACCTTACAGAGGCCAACAGGGCCCAACAAAGCTTGAAAGAGTCCAAAAGCACCCAGTGGAGTCTGACAGAGCCTGACAATACCCAACAGAGCCTGATAAAACCCAACAGAGCCCTACAAATCCTCAAATGGCCTGACAGAACCTGATAGACCCTGACAGGGCCTGACAGAGTATGACAGACCCCAACAGAACAGAGCTTGACAAAACTTGACATAGCCCAACATGGCCTGACTGAACATGACAGCGCCTGCCAGAGCCCAACACAGCTCAACAGCATTCGACAAATCCTGACAGCGCCTGTCACGTTTTGTCGGCCTCTGTCAGGCCCTACTGAGGCGCGTAAATGACCTTACAACCCTTCAGATTGTTAAGAAGGTATGTATTTGCTTATTTATTTACAGCACCGGACACACGGGGAATCATTTCACCTAATACGTGTGTAAAATTACAGTAGCTGTGAGCTTGGTTAAATGCAGTAAAGTGTTACATATTCATGAAAGTTTTAGGAATGCCTATACATATTCATAACCTGTCCCCGAGAAGGCGGTTCTTATTACAGTGAGTTCTGGGACACCATTTCCATAGTCTTCACCTCCGGCTCCTCCTGGTTGCAGCTGCTCAGTGATCGTGAACCCGGGTCCTCTTCTCTGTAAACGGTCACCTTTGGTCCAGTGTGATGAGTTGGTTAGGTCTCAAACTGCTGAGTTGGTTAAAACTAGTGAACCTCCTGTCCTGTGCCCAAGTTTCTTGTTATCTAGTTCACCCAAGGATGCACCAAGGATGCACCCAAGGATTATTGTCTTTGCAAGGTGTCAGCGAACTCCTGTTTCTCATACAATAAGTTACACAGAGTTAAGCAAGGCTAAGCAATAGGGATGCGCATTAAAGGGTTAGCTTTCTAAGAGTTAGCCTTTAAAGTATAGTGTCAGCTCTTTAAGTGTTAATTAGTTAATTGTTAATTCCCTGTATCTTTTCCCCACTTTTCTAATAGGTTAGTAAATTATTTTACTAATGAGATGATTCTTTATCTATGTTTTCTCTGGCCACAGGTAAGAAGGCTACTTCTACCTGAGAAAACCCATCTCTATCCTTAAACAGATTTTTAATGTTAATGCCAAAGTCAGGCTCCCAGTGTTTGTCCGCTGCGCTGCTGAGCAATTTTGGGGCAGCTGACAACCATATGACTGGTGCTCCGGCAGCAACGACATCTTCTGGACTGCCATGGGAGCTTGCATTCTTTGGCGTGGTGACCCCGCTGACTGCAACTGTAGCATTTGTCTTCTCTTTTGGCTTTTGTTTTGTTGAGGTAGTAAGTGTCACCCGGGTCGGTCACCCAGAAGGACCAAAAGGACCAAAACATGTCAAGGTGGACATAACCTAATTTTTTGATAGAATTTCATAAAGGTTTTGTTTAATTACTACCAACTTAAAACTCCATTCTGCAGAAGTGGACAATGTGATATATATAGTCAGATTGGTTTGATTCTAAAGAACCAATTTAAAGCGTCCCCCTACAGTTTTATTCAGATCTTGCCCATGTCAATTTTCATCCCACCTGTGTGCTAAGGTTATGATTATAAGTGTCACGGTTTAAGGTAAGGTGGCAATAAACCGTGACAGACGCTCCCTGTTAGCCACTTTACCTCCCACCACCCCTTCCTTTAGATTGGAAAGATGATAAGAAAGATAAGGGGAAAGGAAGAGACACTTAGACTTCAGGTTGGAGAGTTTTAAAGGGTTTACTAATGCTACTAATAAATACAGAATATACATACAAAATATACAAAACCAATCTCAAGTTGGTGTCACTCCAGCAGCAGGAGGTGGATGTGCGGAGCTGGCGGATCCAGGAGGTGCAGCTCAGGCCCCCGGAAGTCATGGACGGGACTTCACAGCAAACTCGAACCTGGTTGCAGGGATGCAGGGCCTGAGGCTTGTAGATCACAGGCAAACAGAGAGGGTCCTCTCTAGATGCTGGCCATGGTTGAAGAGAGCGTGACCCTCGTGATCACCCTCTTATATAGGGGGCATGACGATTATGGGATGGAATACTTCCGTTGATCCTCAGCTGGTCAGTTCTAGTCACCTGTTCCATCCACCCCTCCTCAAAAACGCCCCACTCACAACAGAACGTAGGAAAACTTACCAGCCCTTCTTAGCTACCATAGTAATAAATCTAAACACGAGCTTCTTCAGCATTCCGTTGGTCTCTTATGAGCACCAAGGAGAGCATCCTAGGAAAAATATGCAGGTTAAAACTCAGAAAAGTACAGCCCCCCTAGAAGAACTTAGCTGAAAAAAATCACTAAAAGAGAACCGGTCTTGTTTTTAACAAAACCAGGACAATAAGAAATACAATTTTCCAGGTTGCACCTGGATTACCCTACATGGTGCTTTGCAGGCTTTCTTCACTCTAGAATGATGAATCCAGGCATTCTGTTCTTTAATCTTGACAGCAGTGAAAGATGTCAGGAGGACATGAAATGGACCTTCCTACTGTGGTTCCAAAGTATTTTTTGTAAGAGACTTCACATACACATAATTGCCCAATTGGATGTCATATACTGGCCCATACAAATCTCTGCTCCAAGTTCCAAACACATTTCCAAATTTTGTTAAGTTTTTACCCAATGCTATCATATAAGAAGTCATAATTTTGTCCCCTACTTGTGCAGACATCCCCTTCTGTACATTATAGGGTCTCCCATACAGGATTTCAAAATGACTCAACCCTTGCTTTGCCCTTGGCCTTGTTTGTATACGCAAGAGGACCAAAGGCAAAGATTGAGGCCAAGCCAAATTCGCCTCCTGCCCCAGTTTTACAATTAGTTGTTTAATTACATGATTTTTTTTTTTTCCTACCTGGCCACTGGATTGAGGACGATAAGGGGTATGTAGTTGCCAGGTTATTCCCAAGTGCTGACTGATTTGCTCTACAACTTTTGAAATAAAATGTGACCCTTTATCAGAGGATATAACAGCTGGAACTCCAAACCTTGGTATTATTTATTGTACTAATGCTTTAGTTACCTCTTGAGTTTTTGCTGTTCTGGTAGGGAATGCTTCTGGCTAACCTGAAAAGTCATTTGTTAGTACCAACATATATCAGCACCCCCCTTTTCTTGGGAGTTTCAAAAAATCATTTTGCCAATGTTGCCCCGGTCCATTTCCTTTCCCAATTTGACCCATTTCTGTCTTGGATATATTCTTCGGATTAGCCTGGAGGCAAAGATTTCATTGCTGTGCTTCTGCTCCCCAATGTCTCTTTCTGTGTTCTTTTCTTACTAAAGGCCAAACTAAATAGGAGATAACAATAGCTGTTCCCTGTGGGGTGTGAGCCCACCCTTCCTAATTATATGATCCCTCTAGAACTATAATAAGTTTCCGGTCTTCCTTAGTATATTCTGGCTCACCTTCTAAAGAGACCTGGCCATCGGGGACTGGGGCACTTTCTACATTTACCTTTTGCTTGGGCACCAGTTTTGCCTCTCTCTCCACCAGATCATTTCCTTTTTCTAATTTCGAGCTCACTTTCTGGTGTGCCTTGATATGCATGATTGCCACCTTCTTAGGAAGTTGAGCTGCCAATATTTCTTCTGCATGTTTGATATGTTTGCCTTAAGAGTTCAAGAGTCCTTTTTCTTTCCAAATTGCTCCGCGCGCATGCACGACCCTGAAAGCATACTTAGAGTGCGTTTAAAAGTTCACAGTTTTACCCTGAGCTACTTCCAGAGCATGAAAAAGGGTGATTATTTCTGCCTTTTGTGCTGAAGTACTTCTAGACGGAGGTCCAGATTCCATCACTTCAAGGTTAGTAATTATAGCATAAGCAGAATGCCTTTCACCGTTCATGATATTGCTGCTTTCGTCCATAAAGCAGTTCTCAGTGTTCTCCATAGGACTGTCATTTAGATCTGGTCGGCTGGATTATGTTGCTTTGATGGTTTCCAGGCAATTATGATGAGCTGGTTTTCCAATATTACCACTGAGGAAAGAAACTGGGCTGACAATGTTAGCGACGATGATTTATCCTGATATTTGAGAAATTTTTGTGGGGAAGCCTATGTCCCCCTTTTTCTTGTAGAACTGTAGACACCGTGTGGGATACTAGCACAATCATTTTCTGACCCATGGAAAATTTTTGGGCCTCCTATATGTTAGGTACCACTGTTGCAACTGTTGCAACTGCCTGCAGGCATGCAGGCCACCCCGTTGCAGTTGAGCCTAGTTGTTTGGAGAAATAGGCCGCTGCTCATTGGTACGGGTCAAGATCCTGTGCCAGTACACCCAGGGCTATTCCCTGCTTCTCGTGAGAGAATAGAAAACATGCTTTACTCACATCTGGGAGTCCTAAAGCAGGCACTGTCATCAAAGCCTTACCAAGTTCTTCAAAGGCTTGTGTAGTTCCTTTATTCCCTTGCAGGTGTTTCTGATCTGTGGCCATTAGTGCATACAATGGCTTGAAAAGCAATCCATAATCATAAATCCACAACCGGCACCACCCTGTCATGCCCAAAAAGGTCCGTAATTCTTTTACAGTTTGATGCTTTGGAGTTTGGCATATAACCTCCTTTTGAGCCTGTCCCAGCGTCCTCTGTCCTGCACTAATTTCATATCTCAAATAAGTTACTTGTTGCTGTATCATCTGGGCTTTCTTTTGTGATACTCATTATCCTTGGAGCTCCCAAAAGTTCAGTAAACTTACAGTTCAGGTTATGCACGTCTTCTGTGTTGTGGTAGCGATCAAAATGTGATCCCCATATTGTAGCATCTGTCCTTCATCAGATGGGGCTTCCCAAGATTAAAGATCTTCAGCAAGCTGATTTCCAAATATTGTCGGGCTGTTCTTAAATCCTTGTAGCAACACCGTCCATGTGAGCTGCGTTTTACATAAATCTTGTCTGGCTGGCTTCACGGAGAGAGAGGCAAAAAGGCATCTTTTAAATCTAAAACAGTAAACCAAATCAAATTAGAGTTAATACAGTCAGAAAGGTGTATGGGTTTGCTACCACTGGGTAGAGATCCTTTTTCCTTCTGTTTATAACCAGATTTATATGAATTTCTTATTACCGGCCAAATTCCTTCCCTGTCCTCCCTTTTCTAAGGGTATTGTTTTATCCTTACCGGCTTTTCTCCTTCTTTGATTTTTACCTCGACGGGTACAGCATTTTTGCCTCTTCCATCTATATCAGTAGCCCATACCCCAGGATACGCTTGGTTCACAACTTCTTCATTAATCTTGCCTTCTGTAGGAACATTTGCTAAAAGCCAGCTCATTATTTTCATATATTACTGATCATTTACCTCCAGAGTAATTTCTCCTTTTTCAGATCTGATTACTGCATCCGTTTGTTCCAACAAATTTCTCCCGAGAAGTTTTGTGGGGAATTGGACAGATATTGAAATTTATCAATACCTATTTGTTTACCCAATTTGCGTTTCAAAGGTTCACAAAAATATGCCTTTTCACTTTGGCCAGTGACTCCCTTTACCCGCTATGTAATTGTTTCTTATTGGCAATCCAGCAAAAATTCAACTTGTTTCTGTTCATTGCAGGTTCCCACCAGTCTTTTTTCAAAACTTGCTACTGTCCGTTTTTCTCTCTGCCTACTTCTTCTGTACCTTCCCCAACATTCATTTTCCCAATAGACATTGATCTCTCTCTAAAGGCTTTCAAAGACTTCCAACCTCTTTAGTTCCCTACTTTCTTATACTTTCAACAATCTTCTTTTTCCCTGTTGCTGAATACTCTCCAAGCTTCATCTAACAGTATTTCCAAATTTCTACTTTCTGTTGCCCTCAGCTTCTATAACTTTTCTAGGGGAGCTTGCAATATTTTGGGTGTCAGGCTACACTGAGAGGTATACGGCTTGTCCTCCCCTCGCTCCTTCTAGCAGCGTTTTTTTTTCTGTTTTTTTTTTTTTTTTTCTTTCTTTCTTTCCTTCCTGCAGTTTAGACACAGACAAGGCCACGTGGATGGGGGAGGTTGAGTTTATCTCACAGCTTGACACAGGTCTGTAATTTATGTTACAACACAGGCCTGGGATATTTCGCTTTCTTGTTTTTCTATTTCATTCAAGTCATAATAAACTTCATATGCAATTCCAATTAGCTCAGCAATAGTTACATTCCTCAGTCCCATTAACCTTTTGCAGATGTCAGAAAAACAGCATATTAAACATAAGTCCATTATTTCCATTATTTTCCTAGATCCAATTCAATCCATGTTCTAGCCACTTTCAAACCACTCTTAAATACAATGTCCCAAGCTCACATCCATCATAACATTTAGTTTGTTCTTTTTCCATATCTCTGAATAGAACATCAATTCAATATGGGTCAGAGTTCAACAACTTAAATCCTTTTGTGGTCTCAAAATTATTAGATAACAATAAAAGCAAATTAACTTAAAGTACTGTATCTCATCCTATTTTCCAAGTTCTGCAGAACAACATTTAATTGCCACTAACTGATATAACCCCACATTCAAACCACAAGTGAATACAATATTGTTTCAAACTTTCTTTTATCAGGATTCCCCACTAAGTTACTCCAGGCTCCATTGGGCACTTTTGGGCTCTTTCAAGTTCTGTCAGGATCTGTAAGACTCTGTCAAGATGTGTCAGGCCCTGTTGGGCTCTGTCAAGCTTTGTCGATCTGTCGATCTCTGTTGGGCTCCCTCGTGATTTGTTGCGCTGTGTGTGGCTCTTACATGCTCTGTCAGTTTCTGGCAGGCTCTATCGGGTTCTGTCAGGATCTGTCAGGCCCTGTAAAGCTCTGTTGGGCTTTGTTGGTCTGTGTCGTGCTGTGTCAGTCCCTGTCGGGTTCTGTCAGATTCTGTCGGGATCTGACCGTCAATAACCATCAGAGCCAAACAGGGCTTGACAGAGCCCAACAGAACTCGATAGGGCCCGACTAATCCCGACAGAACCTGACAGCGAACTACTGAGTCCAGTAAAGCCTGAAAGAGGCCAAAAAAGCATGACAGATCCTGAAAGAACTCAACAAAGCATGACAAAGCGCGACAGGGCATGACACATTTTGACAGAGCCTTACAGATCCCGACAGAACCTGACAGAGCCCGACAGCGCCCAACAAAGCTTGAAGGAGCCCAAAAGCGCACAGTGGAGCCTGACAGAGCTCGACAACACCCAACAGAGCCCGGCAAAACCCCACAGAGCCCTACAACTCTTGACATGACCTGACAGAGCATGATAGACCTCGAGAAAGACTAACAGAGCCTGACAAAGCCTGAAAAAGGGCAATAAAGGTTGACAAAGCCTGGCAGAGCTTGACAGAGACTGTCAGAGCCTGAAAGGGATTGAAAGAGCCCAAGAAAGCCTGACAGAATTTGACAGAGCCTGAGAAGGCCTGACAGAAAATAGCAGGGCTTTACAGAGATTGAAGAAGCCTTGTAGCGAAGAAAGATCCCAAAAAAATCTTGACAGACCAGACAGAGCCTGGCAGAGCCTGAGAGAGACTGACAGATCCCGACAAAGCCAAACAGAGACCAACAAAGCCTGATAGAGCCTGACAAAACCTGACAGGGATTGACAGAGCCCTACAGAGCCAGACAGAACCTGCCAAAGCCCAACAGACCATGACAGATCGCGACGGAGACCGACAAAGCCTGAAAGAAATAAAAAAAGCCCAACAAAGCCCAACATTGCCCAACAATGATTGACAAGGCCTGACAGAGCCCAACAAAACCCAACAGAGCCCAAGCAGGCCCCACAGAGTCAGAAAGAAGCCGACAAAGCCCGACAGAAACCAACAAAGACCGACAGTGATCCAAAAGGCCAACAAAGCCCAACACTGCCCAACAACACTTGATAGGGCCTGACAGAGCCCAACAAAACCTGACAGAGCGTGAGTAGGCCCTACAGAGTCCGACAGAAGCTGACTAAGCCCGGTAGAGCCAATCACAGCCCAAAAATTCCCTAGAAAACCTGACATAGATAGACAGAGCCTGTAACAGCCTAAAAGACCTGGGCAGAGGTTGACAAGGCCCGACAGAGCCCGACAGGGCATGACACACATTAACAGTGCCCTACATGCCCTACAAAGCTTGATGAAGCCCAGCAGATCCTGACAGGTCCTGACAGAGTCCGACAAGGCCTGACAGATTCTGAGAGAACCTAACAGAGCCCGCAAGAGTCTGATAGAGCCCAACAAAACCCGACAGAGCCTGAAAGGGACTGACAGATCCTGACAGAACCCGAGAGAGTTTGCCAGAGACCGACAGAGCCTGTAAGAGCCTGATAGAGCTCAAATAAACCCGACAGAGCCCAACAGAACTCGACAGAGCTAGACAGAGCCCAACAGAACTCGACAGAGCATGACAGGGCCTGAAAGAGTCTACTAGAAACTGAGAGAGCCTGCCAGGGCACGACAGAGCATGACAGAGTCTGACAGATATTGACAAATCTTGACAGAGCCCAAAAGAACCTGACACAATCTGAGAAAGCCTGACACAGTCCTAAAAGGGCCCAACAAAGCCCGACAGAGACCAAGAGGGTCTGACAGATCCCAGCAGAACTCGACAGGGTTGGACAAATCCCCACAGCTCCTTACAGTACACTACAGAGTTCAGTAGGGCCTGACAGAGGCCGACAAAGTGCAACAGAGACTGAAAGAGCTCAACAAAGCTTGACAGAGCACGACAGGGCTTGACACAGCTTGAGAGAGCCTTACATATCATGACAGAACCTGACAGAGCCCAACAGGGCCCAAAAAGTTTGAAAGAACCCAACAGCGCCCAATGGAACCTGAAAGACCTCGACAATACCCAACAGAGTCCGACAAACCTTGACAGAGCCCGACAAAGCCTGAATAATTGCAAGAAAGCCTGACAAATCCTGACAGAGTCTGACAGAGTCTGACAGAGCCTGACAGAGCCTGACAAGGTCTGACAGAGCATGACAAGGCTTTATAGAGCCTGAAAAAGCCTGGTAGGCAAAAAGAGCCCAAAAAAGCTTGACAGAGCCCGACAGAGCCTGACAGAGGTTGAGAGAGACTGACAGATCTTGACAAAGCTACACAGAGACCGTCAGGGCCTAAAAGAGCCTGACAAAACCTGACAGGGATTGACAGAGCCCTGCAAATCCTGACATGTCCTGACAGAGCCTGATCAAACCTGAGAAAGCCCAGCAGAGCCTGCCAGAGTCCAACAGAGCTCAACAGAGCTTGACAGAGCCCACCAGGCCTTGACAGAGCACAACAGGGCATGCCAGTGCCTAATACAGCTCAACAGGGTTCGACAAATCCTGACAGCACCCGATAGAGAACTATAGAGTTTGGCAGGACCTGACATAGGCTGAAAAAGTGTCAGGTGCCAGACAAGGTCTGACAGAGCATGACAGGACTTTACAGTGCCTGAAAATGCCTGGTAAGGCAGAAAGAGCCCAAAGGAGCTTCGCAGAGCCTGATAAAGCATGACACAGATTGACAGTGCCCTATATACCCCAAAAAAACCTGACAAAGCCTAATATGGCCTGACAGATCATGACAGAGCCCGACAAAGCCTGTGAAAACCAAACAGAGCTTGATAGATCCTGACAGAACCTGAAAAGGCCTGACAGAGCACGTGTATGGGGATATAGCAGAAGATTTGGCGAGGAGATTAGTTAAATGTAAATACGCTCAAGTGAAATGCACCTGTCTGTTTTTTTAAAAAGCACATACATCACACTAATTGTTTTACTGACCTTGTGTGCTTGATGAATAGAACCTCTGTGTTAAGTAACATAGGCCTGTGAGAAACTCTAGGCACCTTATCCCTATGTCTGAGATTCCTGCTTTGTTGTGAGAAAGAGCGGGAGGTTGTGCCTGCCTGAAGCCTTGAAATACAGGCGAGCTCAGCAGGCCCAGTGATCTTTCAGCAGGGCTGAACTTACCAGCGCCCGCGTCCCTGCTGGCGTCACCTCTGCCTGGGAGCTTAGGTGTGGCTTCGGAGATCCCCCAAGTAGAGAGATAAGTAAAATAAAACTTAATCCTTGCAATGTATTCGTGGCCTCTGGCTCTTCTTGCAAAGTGCCTGCATATGTGTACACACAGATCTCGACAGAAGCTGACAGGTCCAGGCAGAGCTTGAAAGAGCCCAACAGAACCTGACAGTATTTGAAAGAGCCCAACTAAGCCCAACAGTGCCCGACAATGCTTGATAGGGCCTGACAGAGACCAACAAAACCTGACAGAGCCCGAGCAGGCCCCACAGAGTCAGACAGAATCTGATGAAGCCCGATAGATCTCATCACAGCCCGAAAATGCCCCTAGAGAGCCCGACATAGATAGAAAGAGCTTGTCATGGCCTAAAAGACCTGGACAGAACTTGACAAGGCCTGACAGAACCTGACAGGACATGATGCAGATTGACAGTGCCCTACTGAGAGAATTGGTCTGAAGATGGAGAAGTATTTGCCTGAACATCACCATCAGGAACTGAGAGAACTGAGGCCCTGACAGAAAGAACGCATGGACAATGACTTGGAGAGAGGCTCAAGGAGAAGCATTGTGTTGCACTGGTTTCTCCGATACGGGGGGGCTGCTGCTTACAATGGTTGCTGTATGGATTTTGCCTGCTGCTTCAGCCAAACCAGCCCCCACCTCCTGAAAGTTATTGTTACGAGGGTCTCTTCAACCCAGGGACAATAGCTGCCGTCCAGAAGATGTGTTCTCATCTGGAGCCTCAGTCACATCTGTCCCCCACCTGCTCCCCCAAACAATGTCCAATGAAAAGGAGCATGCCCAGAAGCTCACCAAGGGTCCTGAGGTCACCCAATGGACCAGAGAAACACCCCTGAATGCAGGTCACGTAAGCGTTGGCAAAAGAAAGCGTGAATCTTTCCAGACTGCGCAGTACAAGCCTGGGTTGCAAAATCAAGGCAGAGACTGGCCTCAAACAATGGGAGCGAGGGGGGGGTGAAGAAGCCTAAGAGATGACTCCCGAACGGACACTGTGGAGATCTTCCCACCAGAGGATCCTGAACCACGACAGAGGACCAGCAGGACTCTATGGGACCGGAGACCATAGGGATGCCTCTGAAGCTTGACTGGTGGTAAATGCAACCTCACTTCTCATCTTTACTTTTACTGTTCCCCGTTTCTTTTCCCTTCTCTTTTTCTTACTCTCTCTTTCTATCGCGTGCTGCTTTACGGGCAAGTTAATAAAGTAACACTGTTTGATTGAACCATAACCCCTTGGCCTTTTGGTTGACTTAATTTTGAGCTCTGAGATCAAGGTAAACGAACCATCACGAGTCCATCACCGAGTGGACCATGACATTTAATTGGCGACGAGGATGGGATTCTGGGAAAACAGAGGGGTGTAGGTAGTGTATGGTCTGCACCAGGGGAAGGACATTTTGTCTCAGCCGCACCTAGCCTTACACTGATTTATCAGTGAGAAGTGTCTAGAACGCAAGGGAGGTGATTCAGATTTCCCGCACACCATACACGCCTTGGTGTAGAGCACCCCAAACTCGAGTTGAGGGTTCTGTTTCCCGGAATCTAACACAAAAGATCTCAAAGTGCAGAAGGGGTGTTGTTTTCATGATAATGAGTATTGTCTGCTAGGGAGAGTGAAGGGGCAATCTTGTGTGTTTGTGTAGCTAAGTTAGGTCCTCCCATAGCAGATTTCTAGACCTCTTCAACCACTCGGGAAAGAGAAGGGTGATGCAGTTGTTGCTGTGGTTTTCGTAACTAAGTTGTGCCTTCCTAGAGTGTGTACCGCCCCTTCGTAGTAAGAATGACTGGAAAAGCTGACAATCAGGACTTTTGGCTAGCAAAAGATCGGGACTCGTTCTACACGCTTTTAGCAAAGTATGGAGCCTGACCCTCCATACCCGGAGAAGACTGAGCTCATGATAATTGGACTAATTTACAGAGTGTAGTGGACCGAGTGATTTCTTTGCAGACTAAGTGTAAGTTTGGATCAAATAGAGATAAGACTGCAGTCTGCGCTGTTTTAGGAGCCAGCCTAGTAGCGGCAATCGAAGATCGCTTCATGCGGCACAGTAATGAAAGTAAAATAATAGAATCTCTTGAAAATCTGGTGCAGGTCCTGCAAAAAACAACCTCCAATTTAGAACAACAATTAGAAAACTGCTTTCAACAATTAGAAAAGGAGAGGGAAGAAAACTGCTCACTGAAAGCTACTCTAAAGGAGAACACGGGGGTGCTGAGGGAGTGGGAGTTAGAGGGGAAAAATATCCGACACATAAATCAAATCTACCGTCGGAAAGAATTGGAGGACACGGGAAAACGTTATGACGAATTCCCACACGTGAGACCCTTAGTTAAAACAGAATACTTTTATGCAAATGAGGAGGATACTGACCCTCGCATTACAACTAAGCAAACACCTTACACTGCCACTGAGCTGGCCCAACTTAAAAAAGAGTACGGTCGCCTCCCTAAAGAATCTGAAACTGAATATATGTGGCGTGTATCCCTAACTGGGGGAGACCAAATTCAGTTAAGTGAACAAGAGGCAAATGGATACTGGGGGCATGGAGTCTTCTTAACAACTGGTGACAGACATGCCCCGTGGTCTCTAACCCAGTGAGCTGCTTACTGGGCTGGAGGGCTAAACCCCTTAGATAGGGGAGAGCCCTTAGCAATTACTGGCACATCTGATCAATTGTTAGAAAGTGTACACAAAGCAGCCTGTTTGTAAATGATACATGAAAGGAAATTAATTCCCGAATGTGAATCCCCAATGATGTTGCCAGTGAATCCTGACATGATGACTCCCTTAATAAGGGGACTTCCAGAGTCACTAAAATCTACTGGAATTAACATTCAAAGGAGAATCACACTAATGAGCCCAGTAGAAAAATCGGAAAATATGGCTAGGAGCCAGGGTAACAGAAGTGGGAGCCAGAGGAAAGGAACTAATACTAGCATGGATGCCTCTTTCACCCCTCCCCCGACTTCCTGCAATAACCAAATACTCAAAAGGTGTGGACGTGGGGGGAAGTAACACAAGAATTGATAGATTACAATAGGAAATATGGCCCAGTAAAAATCCTAGAAGAGAGGTCAAGAGGAATCCGTAATATTGAAATCAAAAAGCTGCCCCTCTCTGCCAACACTGCTGCTGTTACCGGTATCCCAAAAAAAAGAACATCCATGCATTAAAACAGCAAAGGGAGAACAGCCTAAGGCCCAACAACAATGATGGGTTTTAGGAATTAAAAAGGGAGTTCCCAGAGATATAATGGAAGGCTTACCCCTTGATAAACTTAGTAAACGAGTATCAAGGTGGCGAAATCCAAAAGAGCCTTCACAGAATGTAAAAGCAATCCTACCTGTTATACCTTCAGCTCCCTCCCCCGTCAAGGATGAAAGTCTCTCCCAGAAACAGGAAAACTAGAACCTCTATTCCTTAGTAGTGAGCGGGGGAATGGGGGATGGATTTATATCCCGCAGCTCATGCGTACCAAAGGGGGCCCTAAGCATGAACCTGTAACTTTTTTCATTGACACCGGTGCACAAATTTCTGCTCTAAGTGATGTAGATGCTGACAGGTGTGGAGTTTTTCCCTCGAAGCGACGTTTTTGTGTCCTTAATGCTTTAGGGTCAACAGAAGTTATGAAAGTTGCTTGGGTAAAATTCTTGTTGCCAGGAAATGAGAGCACAGTCACTATTAAAATGGTGATTGGAGACATTCCTAACAGTTAGCTAGGTATGGATACCCTCAAAGGTAGACAGTGGGAAGTTTCAGAAGGATTATTGTGGACTTTTGGATTGTCACATCGAAGGCTATTGCAAGTCGCACCAGCACTCCCATGTAGTCATGCTACAAATGTAAAACAATACCCGTTGCCCCTTGGTGCCAAAGAAGGCATCAAACCAGTTATACAAGAAATGTGAGTCATAATTAACACACACTCTCCTTTTAACTCTCCAGTGTGGCCAGTTAGAAAGCCCAATGGGATGTGACGACTTACAATAGATTTTCGGCAGCTAAATGCCAACACCGATCCTCTAACCACCGCAGTCCCCAATCTGGCTGAACTAATAACCATGATACAGGAAAAGGCTCATCCAATCATGGCAACAACAGATGTCAAGGACATGTTTTTTATGATACCATTGCAGCCAGAAGACAGAGATCGTTTTGCTTTCACCTGGGAAGGACAAGAATACGCTTTCACCCGACTTCCGCAGGGGTACAAACATTCTCCCACATTAGCTCATCACGCTTTAGCCCAAGAGCTAGAAAAAATACCCAAACCCGAAGGCATAGCTGTTTATCAGTACATTGATGATACTCTTGTGGGTGGAAATGAAATAACAGAAGTAGGGGTAACCCAACAGGATATAATTACACATTTAGAAAATCTGGGTTTGCAAATTCCCCCCGAAAAGGTCCAAAAACCCTCACAAGAAGTAAAATTCCTGGGAATCTGTGGAAGGGAGGGATGACCTGCATCCCGCCGGACACTCTTGCTTCCTTAGTTCAGATCAAAATGCCTGAATCAAAAACGGATTTGCAGCATGTTTTAGGGTTGTTAGTTTTTTGGAGGAAACACATCCCAGACTTTTCTGTCATTGCTAGACCTCTTTACGATTTGTTAAGAAAAGGGGTAAAATGGGAATGGACAGCTTCTCAGGAAGAAGCTATGTGATTACTAATTTTTGAAGCAACAGCTCACCAAGCCCTTGGTCCTATTCACCCTACAGACCCTTTTCAGGTGGAATGGGAGTTTGCTTTATCAGGCTTGTCAGTCACATATGGAAGAGAAGCCCTGAGGGTCCAACCCGACCTGTGGGATTTTTCTCCCGGGGTTTTAGGGATGACAAAAAGAGATACACTGCTTGGGAGAAAGGTTTGTTTATTGTTAGTCTGCCTCTAGTAGAAGTAGAGAAGATTGCACGACAGCAGCCAATCGTATTAAGAGGCCCATTTAAAGTCATAAAAACAGTCACTTCTGGGACCCTTCCTCCTGATGGGGTAGCCCAAAAGGCCTCGGTACGAAATAGGTATGCTCAGATTGAACACTATTGCAACATTTTCTCAGTATCTGAAGGAGCTTTGAAAAATCTAGCTATACAAGAAACTGAGAGCTTGGACGATGACCAAGATAAACCTGCCTCAGTGATTCAAGTCGCACCTCCCTTTTCACATGATCGGTCAGCTAGTGCTTGGTTTACTGACGCTTCTGCAAAAAGAGAAGGAAAAGTGTGGAAATACAGGGCAGTCGCACTCCATACCTCTTCCAATGAACACATTATAACAGAGGGAGAGGGTAGTGCACAAGTAGGTGAATTAATTGCAGTATGGAGTGTTTTCCAACAGGAAGCACAAACTGCTACCCCTGTACACATTTATACTGACTCTTATGCTGTGTTTAAGGGCTGTACCGAGTGGCTTCATTCTGGGAGCAAAACGGATGGGAAGTTAATAGGATTCCAGTGTGGCAAAAAGTGGCAAGGAAATTTTAAGTATTGCTAAAAAAGGAATCTTTGCTGTGGGCTGGGTGGCTTCTCCTCAGGTAGATGGGGAATCCGCAGGAGAATGGAATAACCGAGCTGATGAATTACCAAGACTGACCCCTGTACAAAAGGATCAAATTTCAGAAGACTGGGAAGGCTTGTTAGAATGGTGTACATGTAAAGCGCAAACACACTGGAGCTAAAGACTTGTATCATGAAGCTCTGGTCTGAGGCTGGCCTGTCACCAGAGAAATGTGTAAAACCTGCATATCAGCTTGCGAACAATGTTGGAGACGGCTAGAAAGGCACCCTTTAGAAGATAACCCTCTGCATTTAAGGGAAGGAAAAGGTTTGCGGGATGCCTGGCAGGTGGATTACATTGGCCCCTTCAAGAAATCAGGGGGCAGGCACTTTGTACTGGTGGGAGTGGAAATTACGTCAGGACTAGTCCAAGCAGAAACTTTTAAAAAAGCTACAGGTGAAAATACTGTGAAAGAATTGCGAGAATTGTTTGGAACTTTTCCAAAGCCACAAGTCTGACAACGGTTCCCATTTCATTGTTAAAATCGTACAAGACTGGGCACAAAGTGAAGGGATTAAATGGACTTTTCACACCCCATATTACTCACAGGCTAATAGAATTGTAGAAAGAACAAACGGCCTCCTAAAACGGCTTTTGAGACCTCACGAGGGTAATTGAGATACTCGTCTGTGGCAAGCTGTCACAGGGGTAAATGACAGGTGGGGGGTAAATGGATGCCCCAAAATCACTGCTTTCTGTCCAAAAACCCCTTCCTTGATTCCCTCTCTAAAGGGACCAAATGATTCCAAGGGTTCAGCCCATTACTCGGGACAGCCAGTCCTGGTGGAACTCCCCACTGTGGGAAGTGTACCACTGGTATTGAAAACTCCTTTAAACACAAATTCATGGGTATCTTCCAATGCCCTGGGCAAGGAGCATCAGATAAATACCCGCTGGATATTTCCATCATTTTAATTATTTTTGCCTCGAAGAGGTGAGTCCCGTTTGTTTTCCTTTCTGCAGAAGAACTCTGAGGGACAGAGAGAATAACGTGAATCATCCAAGAATCAAAACTGAAGGCCTAGTTTGTGAAGATGACCAAAAGTATAATTGTGTGGAAAATGTAGTTATGATTCGTGCTGAAGGAGTGCAGCTATGCTGCTTGCATGAAGGCTTGCAAGGGGGACATTGCGAGGGTTGCAAAACACATTGTGGTTGCTGGTGGGACCCCCTCTTAACCAAATAGGGCATGGAGCTAGTGAGGCGCAGAATGACCTTACAGCCCTTGAGGTTATAAAGAAGGTATGTATTTATCTATGACGCCAGACACACGGGGAATCATTTCACCTAATACGTGTGTAAAATTACAGTAGCTGTGAGTTTGGTTAAATGCAGTCAAGTGTTACATATTCATGAAAGTTTTAGGAATGCCTATACTTATTTATAACCTGTCTTCGAGAAGGCGGTTCTTATTACAATGAGTTCCAGGACACCATGTCCAGAGTCTCCACCTCCGGCTCCTTCTGGTCGCAGCTGAGCAGTGATTGTTAATGACATATGGTGACCCCGACGTGATCCTGCCTGAAGAGGATCTCGCATGAAGAGGAGACAGCGTGAAACTGTGACAGCCAAAGAAGAGCTGTGGAGACAGAGCCCGGTACAGCTGATAGAGCAGCCGAGGAGAGCTGCCGAAGATCCGGATCATTGAAAAGACGCCACACTAAGAGTTGGTGAGCTACCAGGAACGGGGAGGGGGTGGAACTTATCTAAAGAAGAGGGTATTATATTATCTACATGAAAGTTGCTTCTGAAGAAGCAGGGTATTAGCCCTCTGGAACTGGCTTTACAAAGGAAGGACTGTGTTACTATGGGGAAAGCACTAGTGAAAGATGCAAAGAAACAACTGAACTGTTAACAACATGTCACTTGTTGCTAGAGACTTTCAGAGGATTAAAAGAGCAACGGGAACATGCAGAGACAGCGGGGAGGGATGGTCTTCCTGGCTCTCCTGGGCCAGATTCAGAGGAAAAGGCGAGATTAAGTACTACTCCAACTCTCCCTGTTACTAAAGGTTTGTCAACACCGCCCAAGTCCATATTATCTGATACGGATAAGGATCCGCGACACTTTCTTGGAAAGTTAAAGGGAATAGAGGAGGAGCGTACGTATGTGTGGCCCCGAGATCAGATAAAAGCTATGAAAGACTCACATGAAAAAACAGCGTTGGGTTATATACGATCTCGGGAGGGGCCCCCGGAGCACCGGTCAGAGCAGTGCGTTCAACCGACTGCTCCGCCGTCATCAATCACGGTTCAAACATGTGCTCCACCATCATCAATCGCGGTTCCGCCGTCTGCGTCACCGCCATTGGTCACAGTTCAACCTTCTGCCCCGCTGCTATCAGTCGCAGAATGAAAAAGTGGACATTTTTTTTTCCTATCCCCCCTTGCCTGGAGATTTAGGTGAGGAAGATCCTCCTGTGGTGAGCCAGAGTGAGCCAAATAACGTAATTTCTATACACCTAGGTCCCCTCAGCCTGCCCCCGCCCCCCTCCCACGCTGCTGCAGAGCAAAATCCTGAGGGTGGGGGTAGAGTTTCAGAGCGTAAACCGAACTTACCAAAAAGCTGGGATTTAACCCCCAACACTTGGAAGAGACACTAATTGACACACCACAATTACAGGCACGATAAATTCCTGAAATCCTGAGGCAGTCAAGAGACCTCGCATATCAAGCTATGATAAAGGTGCCTGAAACCGACAAAGCAGCCAAATCATTTGCAACTATTAATCAGGGTCCCAATGAGAATTACATGCAATTTATTGACCATCTTCAAGAGGCCATCAATAAGCAGGTTGAAAACTTAGAAGCTAAGGAAGCACTGGTGTTGAAATTAGCAGTAGAGAATGCTAATGTTTGCTATCAACATATTATCTGCGAGTTTTACAGTACATATTATGTGTTTCTGTGTGTTGCCTCTCTGAAAATCAAGCAGCTTGTCAGGAATGTGAGTTAATTGTTTCACTGGTCGTTGTTAGAATTGTTTCTTTGTGGTATAAGTGCGCCGTAAAACCTTCTCCCCACTTTTCCCACTTGCGCTGCAAGCAGCCCTGTGCTTTCCCCCCCTCCCTCCCTCTTCTCGTAGTTTCTAGTTACGAGATGGGGTCAGGAATGACTGTTTTCAGTCGTGTTCATAAGAAATCGGTATTGGGAGGTGTTTTAGAACATAGGAAAGCACTTGGAAATATGAGGAAGGAAAATCTTGTGAAATATTGTAATAAATGGTGGCTGCTGTGTAAGTTTGATGATTGGGAAAAGTGTCCGGAGAATAGAACCTTGAAGTATAACTCTTTGTTGTTTCTAAAGTGAGAAGAACAGGAGAAAAATAAAACTCTACAAGAGATCATCGAATCATTTCAGACAGTTTTACAGGTGGAATGGTTTGAACTTCAACAAGCTGAGAGAGAGTTAACTGATAACACACAGGTCACAGTAAACTTGCTGAAGTCTGCAATATGCTCTCCTCATTAACCTGTTTTCTTTGTGGGTATCTATTTAAGCATGTTGCAGTTTTAGTAGGCCTTTGTTGTGTGGTCCAGTGATTTCACAGACTGTTAAATAACGAGAATGAGACTCAAAATGTGCGTTTTGTGATAATACAGAAGATCATGAGTAATTTAGTTCTTTACTGTGTGAATGTGATGGTAAAATTTTGTGTGTAGTAGCTGTTATTTTTCTTTCTAGCACACTAGCTTTATTCCGGCATTCAGACTTGCACAACTCTGTGATGGGCTGTGTTTCATCACTATGTACTAAATTTGGCTCTTGTGTATGCACACCAAGTAAAGAACCCTGGTTTTGGGATAACAGTTGTAGCACCCCAGATGAGACACTGATAAAAGCCTTGCCCGGTCCAGCTTGCTGCAGCGGCGGGGGGGGCCGGTGCCGATGGGGCTCCAGCGCACACTGACCTGTTTTGTCAGGGAGACCCAGCAGCACCACTACCTGGCTGAGCAGTAAGTGGTTCAAAGGTGCAATGCTAAAATCGAGATATTGTCTTGAATAAGTGTAACTCTGATCTGTCTGCATATTTGAACTTGGTATTTGGTTTTCATATCTGAGCTCAGTATTTTAATTTGCATATTTATATTTGGTACCAAAATAAATTTGTTGGGGGAGATAATTACAAAATGGGAACCGGTTCCATTACTAAAATTCCACCTTGCTCCCCCTTAGGATGCATCCTTCCGCATTAGAGTAATTGCTTCTATTGTTATCTAGTAATTTTGAGACCAGAAAAGAATTTAAATTGTTAAACTCTGATTTGCATTGGAAAAAAAACAAAAAAAACAAAAAAACCCCACACTTAAATGTTACGATGGATGTGAACTTGGTATTGTATGAAGATGTATTTAAAAGTTGCTACAGTATGAACTGATTTGGATGTAAGAAACTCAAATAATGGATTGATGTTTAATATGCTGGTTTTTTGACATCTGTAACTTGTGAAACGTAAATGGGGCTGAGGAATGTAACTATTGCTGAGCTGCTTGAAATTGCATATGAAGTGTATTATGGTTGAAATGAAATGGGAAAACAAAAAAGCAAAATATCCCAGGCCTGTGTCGAGCTGCGAGGAGTTTGCCAGAGCCTCCTACTTCATACCAGCGATTACGCCAGCTGCGTGGCCTTGGTACATCTGAACTGCAGAAAAAAAAAAACCACAAACAACCTGTCTTCCTGCTGCTAAGCGGAGAAAGGGGGGCTTTAGTCCCCCTGCTCTGTCTTTTATGTTCCCTGGAGTATTGTCACCCATCCTTGTTGTGGCACTGTGTTGCTTCTCGACATTGAATGAGGGGTTGTTGGTGTTGTTTCTTTTTGCTTCTGTCTTGTTTCTTAGGTTTTGGCACATCTTAGGAAAGAGCTCATCATTTTACCTCCTTGCTGAAGTCAGTCTTTTCACACTGGTCAGCTTTTGGGGGTCAGAGCGCTCAGTACTTCTCTGGGTCAGACTGGTACTCATTTGGGTGTGGAGTAGAGCCAGGCTGGTTTGATGTGGAGTTCAAACTGATTTGTTTTCATGTTGAGCTGGACGTCTTCCCATCTCAGATGGGGGTGAGAGGGAGGTTTTATTCCCCCCCGCGCCCCTCCCCTAAGCAATGTTACTGCTAGAGACCTGTAATACTGCATGAAGGAGTCTGAGGGTGAAATTTAAAGGCATCACCAGTGGATCCATACTTCTAATGAAGCTGGGAAATTAAACAAAAATATTATATATATATATATATATATATATCACAGTATCACAGTATGTTTGGGATTGGAAGGGACCTGAAAAGACCATCCAGTCCTATCTCCCTGCTGGGGCAGGAACGCCTAGGAGAGGTCGCAAAGGAACATGTCCAGGCGGGCTTTGAATGTCTCCAGGGAAGGAGACTCCACAACCTCCCTGGGCAACCTGTTCCAGTGCTCTGTCACCCTCACTGAGAAGAAGTTCTTTCTCAAATTTAAGTGGAACCTCTTGTGTTCCAGCTTGATCCCATTACCCCTTGTCCTATCATTGTTTGCCACTGAGAAGAGCCTGGTTCCATCCTCGTGGCACTCACCCTTTATATATTTATAAACATTAATAAGGTCACCCCTAAGTCTCCTCATTCTGTGGTAACTGGTTGTAAGAGACTTCTTAGTAAATTCACTGTGCTAGTTTTTGAGGTCATGGGAGAAAACGAAAGAAAAGCTGTTTTTTGAGACTAATAGAATGCCAAATTCGGAACAAAGTTTTAATACATGAATTCTTGTATTTGCCAGAAAGCCCTGTACCTCTCTTGGGTCAAGATTTGTTAAGTAAATTGTAAGCTGAAATAACGTTTTCTGAGAATTCTGTTTAGTTACATGTCCTACAAGAAGCTGCTTGGATGGTGCAGATCTACTTGTGCAAGTGAAAAATTTCCAGGGAAATTTTGAATGCTCTATTTCCACTAATATTAAGAGTCAGTGTTTCAATAAAGCAAACACTGCACTGATAGATCTGAAACAGGACTTCGATCTGGTAAGGGAAAACAATATCCAATAAATATGACAGCCAAAATGGAGTTAGAGATTTTGAGGAATAAATTTATGACAACCTTACAGGCTGACTGCATTCGATTGGACTTGCAGATTTGTCTGTTTACAGCTACAACATAGAAAAAACCTGTGGCTCTTGTGGGACAGTATGATGAGATTGCTAACAGACTGATATACTGATTGTTACTCTGATCAAGAAAAGCAGGGAATGAATTTAAGTCTCAAAAGGCCATGATCCTTTTGTCATACATGTACCATTTGTGAAGCTTAATTTTGATTTTTTTTTATTTGCAATCTATGTCTTTGTAAATTGCACTAGCTGGTTTTCTTAACAGCACAGCTTTTGGCATGCATAAATGTAAAATGTAAATTGCTGCAGAACCTGCAATTCTTTAACATCAGGTCATAGGCCATACGTGTATCTGGTCTGATCCTACATACTTGCACAGTTTTTGTTGAGGGTTCAGGAAAGTCTCATAAAGCTGTAGTGGTTTGGTGTGAAGATAACAATTGGCATCATTCTGTAAAAATTATTGAAGGTTCAACCCAATTAGTAGAACTTGGTGCAGCCTTACATTACTTAGAGCTTTTTAAGGAGGAACCTCTAAAATTGATTTGAGATTCTGAGTACGTAGTCGAGGTCCAACGTACGTATCTGATTCTGAACTGTGTTTTTGTTTTTTTTCTTTTTTTAAACAAAAAGGGGGGAGAAGTAGGGAAAACACCACAAAACCAATTGTCAAAAGCATTGTATGTGATGAAACACTTTGCAAGTGTGACCCAAAAACATGCTAAATCAGAAGGAACCTACGTTAGTTGTGGTCAAATCACTAGTTAATGGTCAATGGAAAAGGCCACATCAATTGATAACCTGGGGGAGAGGCTATGCTTGTGTCCTTACAGATCAAGGGCCGCAATGGTTGCCAGCATGAAATGTGAAATCTGTGTTATCTTCCTGGCAATGATTGCTGCATCTGCTGCGCTTTGGATGCCTGCACAGACAAAGACTAACGTGGATTACTTTAGCCAACATGACTGACCAGGACTCTATATGCCTAGTTATGGCATCTCTGGAAAACCTGTTCCACACATGCTTGGTTGGCATCCCCCTTGATAACTACAGCAGCATCCCACAACTGTTTCAAAATAGTGATTGGTGCAAAGGCATTGCAACGAACTGTAGTAATACCAACATGGCACTTTGGATTAATTACCTCCTGGAAGCAGATATTGAACCACAGGAACTGGAATTGCTGGCATCTATGTCCATGGACGCTTGTATCAACCTGGTTTGTGAAAAGTGTCAGAACAATATACGAGAACATGAATGGATAAGACTGCAAAATGTTAGTGCTACCCTTGGTGACTATAGAAATGAAACTCGATGGTGTAACGCCTCGCAGAAGAATCCAAGGGGTGTCATTGATAGTGTGGGACAGCGACCCCAAAAACCTCCTGTATGGTGTATTCTTGATCTGTGGAGATAGAGTCTGGCCAGGAATTCCTTCTAATGCTGTTGGAGGACTGTGTATTTTGGGACTATTAACTCTCTTAACACCCAATGTATCTATGATAATAGATCACAGAAGAGCAAGACGAGAAAAATACTTTTTGCATGTATATGAGTCAAATGTGATGATAATGTAGACTTTTGGGGATCAGGGTTAGGGGGTTTAGAACCTCATGTATCTGGTGTTGGCACAGCTAAAGCTTTAAATACTTTAGAAAAATTAGGATGCTGGTTAGTTAAGCAAACTAACAGAACTTCTAAGGCTTTAAGTGGACTTTTGTTAGATGTAGATTCTGTAAGACATGCCACATGACAGAGTAGAGCCGCAATAGACTTTTTGTTATTAGCTAAAGGACATGGGTGTGAAGATTTTTCATGGGATTTGTTAAATAAATTGCTTAGTGGTTGGAGGTTTTTAGGATGGTTGCTATCAGTAGTGAAAACGGGACTGATTGTTTTGATGATTGTTGTGGTTGTGTTACTAATGTTGCCATGCATGATTTCTCTGCTGCAAAGGGCCCTGCAGTCGACAATGAAGGCAATTTTTTTAGCACAAAAACAAAAAGGGGGAATTGTGGGGGACTACGGTGGGTCCGTGGATTCCCTGATGGAGGGCATGGGAACAGAAATTAGCCTTGAAGATATGAAGGTCTACCCGTGAGTAAAGGAGTATCCGGAGATGTTAAGGATGTACCCGTGAGAGAGAAGGGAGTAGAAGAGTAACACTGATGATAGCAAAATTAGCCAATGAGATGTTACTGCTGTAACTTGTAACCAATAGTGAAGAGACACATGAATTGGTAAAACTGTATAAAAATGCACTTGTGGCAATAAATGGCATCTACTACTTTCATCCTGGAAGAACTTGGTCTATGTCGTTTGTCCGTCTCAACCACGACAGTTAACACGGGTCCTCTTTCTTTGTACATGGTCACCTTTGGTACAGTGTGATGAGTTGGTTAGGCATCTCCTGTCCTGTGCCGAAGTTTCTGTAATCTAGTTTACCGAAGGATGCGCCAAGGATTCACCCAAGGATTATTATTTTTGCAAGGTGTCAGTGAAGTCCCGTTTTTCGTACAATATGTTACACAGAGTTAAGCAAGGCTAGGCCATAGTGATGTGGGTTAAAGGGTTAGCTCTCTAAGTGTCAAGTGTTAGTTCTTTAGGTGTTAATTAGTTAATTGTCAATTCTCTCTGTCACTAGGACAAAGGAAATCAGGCTAAGCTTTGAGCAAACTGTGTGGCTAATTGTAAACCTGGCTTGCTTTAAACCAACTGTAAGACTAGTTGTGAAACTAGAAGGTCACAAGGTAAGAAGACACGGAGGAAGAAAGAGGAACTTCCTCCAGAATGACCAACCGCAAGAAGGCCTCCTGAAGACCGCAAAGGAAAGAACAAGTAATACCGAAGAAACGAAAATAGGATGAAACTAGCCGAAATCCGGAACTCAAAGACAATAAAAAGGGCCAGTTTGGAGATCTTAGTGTGCGTGTTTGTGGAGCGCAGGTTCCCTGCACACCCAGCACTGTTTTGCTTATTCTATTATCGAACACATTGTAATAAATTGCATGAGGTGCTGCTATCCATGATTGGAGTAGCCTGAGTTGTTTATTTCAATTGGTGACCCCAACGTGATAACCTTGGATATCTCTGCACCACTCTGAGCTCGGGGAGGCGCCCCACTCTAACCAGTGGCCCTAGTGCTCGGAGTGTCTGGAGATCCAACGTTATTACATGATAAAGCATAAACAAAAGAACTGAGCTCCTCCCCATACTGCAGTTCACCCGTAATCCAGAGAGCATGAAGTTCCCAACGGGAAAAGTGGACTGTAAGTACCGCTGGGTCGGGTGGTGTGTGTGACTGGTGTTGGCTGAAACACAACCTGGTTGCAAAGCGAGTGCGGAGTCCTTCTAATTGCGGTTCCAACACCCCACAAGGGGCTTGGCCACTGAAGGGACAAAGCGAGTGAAGAGTTTGTTTTGGTCATGGATTCGAGTCACACGTTGTGAACCAGTCAGGATAGGCCAGGGAACAAGCAAGTCCTTAGGTCTAGCGGGACCCACGGAAGGGGCCCAAGAGGTTGGAGGGGAGCAACCTGCCAGAGAAACCCCCCTGACAGTCCCTGGCGGGGGGAGGGGGGGGTGTCACGTTAGAATTTTGGAATGAAGAATTTACCCAGGGGAAGGGTAAAGAGAAAATGGTCTATTACTGTATGTAAATGGTAAAGAACTTTTTGGTCAAGAAGAAAGCGATATGTTTCATGCTGGGAAGGAAGTTTGAGAACTGTAGAAATATATGTTTTTGAGAAAAAGGATAAATATACTCAGGAGTAGACCCCCAGTTTGTAGCAAAATCCTGGGGAGATATAAGAAAGAAATTAGAAAAACTCAAAGAGATGGGGAGAAACAAAGAGCAAAGGAAAAAATTCTTAGTAGCCGCAGTAAGGGAGACTCAAAAGGCAGAGAAACTAACACCGGTTAGAGAAGAACAAAATGAACAAAGGGGGAGATCGGTCCCGGTAAACAGACCTCCTATGAATCGAATACAGAGAGAGAATGTCCCTATTTGTTGTTATTATTGTGGGAAAAAGGGACATATGCAGTGAAGTTGTAGAAATAGAGAGCAAAATGAGAAGATGTTTAGAGGAGCAGGGGCTCTATATATATTAGGGGCAAAGACAACAACAGAGCCCTTAATAAAACTCAAGATAGGCCCCCATAAAGAAGAAGTGATCTTTTTGGTGGATACGGGGGTAGGAAGGTCTACCTTCCCAGAGGATGCATTTTAAAGAAGACTGCCCTCGTAGTGGAAGCAAAGGGAGAACCCTTCAAAGTTCTCATACTGGATTATGTGGAAATTGAATCTAAATAAGAAATTGCCTAAATGACTTCTTATTAGTCCCAGAGGCTGAAAATAATCTATTGGGGAGAGATTTAATTGTGGCATTAGGCATGACTATAGAAATTGAACAGGGAATATTAAAAGTAAAACTATATGTGATAACGCCACAGGACAAAGTCAAAACCAACCATATCCCGATTTCCTGTGGTAGCAAATCTATATATATTGCTAAACCAGATGTCCCCAGAAAACATTTAGTATAGCGTAGTAAATCTAAAAGATGTATTTTGGGCCTGCCCCTTAGATGAGAGTAGCAGGAATTATTTTGTTTTTGAATGGGACGAAAACAACAATTAAGATAGACCGTATCGTCACAGGGTTTTACAGAATTACCAAATTTATTTGGATAAGTGTTAGAAAAACTATTGTTAGAATTTGAACCCCCTTCTGGGGTAAAGTTAATATAATAGACGACTTATTAATTGCCGGAACGAAGCAGAAGAGACAGTATGAAAAAGAACCATAGGATTATTGAACTTTTTTAGACACAAAGGATTAAAAGTATCAGAGAGTAAATTGAAGTTTGTAGAACCAGACGTAAAATATTTAGGACATTGGTTTATAAAAGGGAAAAGACAATTGTTAGGATTGTTAGGATATTGTAGACAACGGATAGGTGCAGATCTCAAGAATGGGGGATGTTATTTTTTTTACCGGATAGTAGAGAGATAGTCCCCAAAAATTAGGTTAAGGGAATCCTAAATTTACTCATTGGGGAACCAGAGCTCTCCATGATCAGTTTTTGAAGTGTTTTGGATGTTTTTGAATTTTCTTGAAGTTACTGTGTGGATGGGTTTCTCTTAGATGGAGATTTGTTATTAAACTACCCAGGCCCAAAAGAATTTCAAGGCCACCTTGGAAAGCTGAGAACACAACATAAATCAACAGACCTATTAGCAGTGAGACTTGGGCGCGTAGACAGCTCATGAACATAGACAATGTCCAATCAGCTAATGCATGCTTGGAGCGTGGACGCGTGATCAGGAAATAACTGCATATATAAGGAGGCTTGTTTCTGTAATAAATGGCTTCGCTTGAATTCATATTGGATTGTGTGGAGTCCATGATTTTTCACGCTCGCAAGTGGCGATGCCGACGTGATATGCAAGGAGAATTTACGGCGAGGGGACAACTGCTGCGAGGAGCGAGCACCAGCTGGAGACGGCATGGCTGGACCGTGATCGGGACGTAGTCTGCAGGCTGCGTGTCTCCTGATTGATCGCTACAGAAGTGACAGAGGAGAGATAGAGGATCCGATATTGTTGCAACGGACACCCAAAGAGGTGAGCAGCTGGGGGCGAGAGGAGATGGGGCAGAATATTTTTAAAGAAGAAGAAGAAATAGTGCGACTCCTCTCGCATATCCTCTCTATGAGAAGGGTGAACTATGAGGAGAGTAACGTCAAAAAACTTTGAATTTGGTGGAGAGGCAATGGGTTTCCTGCTGATCTGTCAGGAGCTTTTCAAATAGAGACTTGGGAAAAAGTGGGAACTGTGTTGTGGAAGGCGATCAGTTGCAGTGAAAAATATATTCTCGGCCTTGTAACCGCCCCGAAACTGATAATTACTACACTGAAGCAATTAAAACCTGAAAAGACTGTTATGAGCATGTCGAGGGTTAAGATTGCGGGGTGACAATCAAACCCTGGCAGATGTATTGTTAACCTCCTCTCCCCCCCACTTCCCCCTTTTGCCCCTCCCTCTCTCCCCTTCCCACTCAGGACAGGCGATCGGGAGGGAAGGAAGGACAGAGAGAAGAGAGTTGGAAAAGTTAAAGATGTTTTACTAATGCTACTAATAAGAACAGAGAAAATAATACAAAATATACAAAACCAATCCTCTAAGTCTCAGCAACTGCAGAGCCAGCACCCAAAGTCCTGGATTGGACTCTGTAGCCAACCGGAGCTGGATTCAGTCTGTCACTAGGCCTCAGTTCGCAGGGACGACCAGCAAGGTCCTCTCCTAATGTCAGCCATGAGGAAAAAAGGGCCGAGATCCTCGTGATCTCCCACTTTATATGAAGTATTCACGTGAATGGAATGTTATACACCATTGGTCAGTCTCTCGGTCATCAGTTTTCTCGTTGCCCCTCTCGCGAGATGTCCATCCATGCTTATCAATAAGTTTGCATTCCATTCCTAGGTTTAACCAAAACATGTGTTGGGTTCTCCAGGAAAATGCAGCTAATATGAAGGCTTTAGCTGACAGGCAAAAATTCACTAAAAGAGAAACTTGTTTTTAACAAAACCAGAACATTCCACCCCTTATAATATGACATTCACTGAATACTTAAACCTTATCAATACAATCTATCAATACAATCTAATTAATCACTACTACTATATATATATATATATATATATATACACACATATGTACATATATACACAGGAGTAATTAATCAGTGGACCATCCTTTGAAAAGTTCATTAAGTTCATTTTGTCACAACAGTCTCCCAGGGCAGGAAAAATGGTACAAGTGCATCTCATGACCACTGTTTGTGGGTTAAGGACACCAACTTCGAAGAAGGTGTCGGGCGCCACTCGAAGAAGCTAGCTCTAGTTTCATCACCATTGTCTTGATCTGAAAGACACTTATTAAACATTGTTAGTGCGGCAATTCACATCATACAGTTCAGCATTGCATATTTTCACCTAGAATCAAATCCCCTTGAGGTACACACCGAACTTCTCCATCCTTAAGCATCACCCACCAGGTGCTGCCAGGTCCCTGGGCAAAAACAATCCCACGAATAGGTTTGCCTTTGCCTGAGGCAGGAGTAACCCAGACTGCCTTTCCTAACATATTTTTCATGTGTACTACAGGGACTTCATCTCCTTCTACAGTCCGTAGAATTTCTGATTGGGCAGGCCCGGCTCGATTGGTTGATCCCCTAGTGTTGACCAACCAAGTGGCTTTTGCTAAATGTGAATCCCAGTTTTTAAAGGTTCCACCACCAAGTGCCTTTAGTGTAGTTTTTAACAAACCATTGTACCTTTCAATTTTCCCAGAGGCTGGTGCATGATATGGAATATGATATACCCACTCAATACCATGTTCTTTGGCCCAATTGTCTATAGTACTGTTTTTGAAATGAGTACCATTGTCTGATTCAATTCTTTCTGGCGTACCGTGCCGCCAAAGGACTTGCTTTTCAAGGCCCAAGATAGTATTTCGGGCTGTAGCATGAGGTACGGCATATGTTTCCAACCATCCAGTGGTTGCTTCCACCATTGTAAGTACATAACGCTTACCTTGACGTGTTTGTGGAAGTGTCATATAATCAATCTGCCAAGCTTCTCCATACTTATACTTTAACCATCGCCCCCCATACCATACAGGTTTTAACCGTTTTGCTTGTTTGATTTCAGCGCAAGTTTCACATTCATGAATAACCTGTGAAATAGTGTCCATAGTTAAATCCACCCCTTGATCACGAGCCCATTTGTATGTTGCATCTCTACCTTGATGCCCTGAAGCATCATGGGCCCACCGAGCTAGGAAAAGTTCACCTTTATGTTGCCAGTCCAAGTCCATCTCAGCTACTTTAATCTTAGCAGCTTGATCTGCTTGTTGGTTGTTTAGATGTTCCTCGGTGGCTCGACTTTTAGGTACATGAGCATCTACATGCCGAACTTTCACAGGCAGGCTCTCTAGCCGAGCAGCAATGTCTTGCCACAGTGTGGCAGCCCAAATGGGTTTACCTCTGCGCTGCCAGTTGCTTTTCTTCCATTGCTGTAGCCACCCCCACAAGGCATTTGCTACCATCCATGAGTCAGTATAGAGATAAAGTATTGGCCACTTCTCTCGTTCAGCAATGTCCAAAGCCAGCTGGATGGCTTTCACTTCTGCAAACTGACTGGATTCACCTTGTCCTTCAGTGGCTTCTGTAACTTGTCGTGTGGGACTCCACACAGCAGCTTTCCACCTTCGATGTTTTCCTACAAGACGACAGGATCCATCTGTGAACAGTGCATACTGCTTATCAGTCTCTGAAAGCATATTATATGGTGGTGCTTCTTCAGCACGTTTTACTTCATCCTCATCTGGAGACATCCCAAAGTCTTTGCTTTCTGACCAGTCTGTAATAACTTCTAATATCCCTGGACGGTTGGGACTTCCAATTCGAGCTCGTTGTGTGATCAGTGCAATCCATTTACTCCACGTAACTTCGGTTGCATGATGTGGAGAGGGAACCGTCCCTTTGAACATCCAGCTCAGCACCGGCAGTCGAGGTGCCAGGAGGAGCTGTGCTTCAGTGCCGATCACTTCTGAAGCAGCTCAAACTCCTTCAGATGCTGCTAGTATCTCCTTTTCAGTTGGAGTATAGTTGGCCTCAGATCCTTTGTATCCTCGACTCCAAAAACCTAAGGGTCAACCTCGGGTTTCTCCTGGTGCTTTCTGCCAGAGGCTCCAGGTAAGTCCATTATCTCCGGCTGCAGTGTAGAGCACATTTTTAACATCTACTCCAGTTCGGACTGGTCCAAGGGCCACCGCATGAGTTATCTCACGCTTAATTTGTTCAAAGTCTTGTCGTTGTTCAGGGCCCCACTCAAATTGGTTCTTCTTACGAGTCACTCGATAGAGAGGGCTCACAATGTGGCTGTAGTCAGGAATATGCATTCTCCAAAAACCTACAATGCCCAAGAAACTCTGTGTCTCCTTTTTATTAGTAGGTGGAGACATTGCTGCAATTTTGTTGATCACATCCATTGGGATCTGACGACGGCCATCTTGCCATTTTATTCCTAAAAACTGGATCTCTCGTGCAGGTCCCTTGACCTTGCTCCGTTTTATGGCAAAACCAGCATCCAAAAGAATATGAATTATTCTCTCACCTTTCTCGAAGACTTCTTTCGCTGTGTCGCCCCCTACGATGATGTCATCAATATATTGCAAGTGTTCTGGAGCTTCACCTTGCTCCAGCGTGGTCTGGATCAGTCCATGGTAGATGATAGGACTGTGTTTCCACCCCTGGGGCAAGCGATTCCATGTATACTGGATGCCCCTCCAGGTGAAAGCAAACTGCGGCCTGCACTCTGCTGCTACAGGAATAGAGAAAAATGCATTAGCAATGTCAATTGTAGCATACCACTTGGCTGCCTTTGACTCCAGTTCAAATTACAGTTCTAGCATGTCAGGCACAGCAGCACTCAGTGGTGGTGTAACTTCATTCAGGCCACGATAGTCTACAGTTAGTCTCCACTCGTCACTAGACTTACGCACTGGCCAGATTGGGCTGTTAAATGTGAGCGAGTCTTACTGATCACACCCTGGCTTTCCAATTGACGGATCAGCTTCTGGATAGGAATCAAAGAGTCTCGATTGGTGCGATATTGCCGGCGATGCACCGTCGTGGTAGAAATTGGCACCTGCTGATCGTCAACCATCAGCAGTCCTACAACAGAAGGGTCATCTGAAAGACCAGGCAAATCAGACAGCTGTTCAATTTTCTCAGTGTCCACAGCTGCTATACCAAATGCCCACCTATACCCTTTTGGGTCCTTAAAATACCCTCTCCTGAGGTAGTCTATACCAAGGATACACGGAGCATCTGGACCAGTCACAATGGGATGCTTTTGCCAGTTTTTTCCAGTTAGGCTCATTTCAGCCTCTACAACAGTCAGCTCCTGGGATCCCCCAGTCACTCCAACAATATTGATGGATTGCGTTCCTTTATAATTAGAAGGAATTATTGTGCACTGAGCACCAGTGTCCACTAAAGCTTTGTACTCCTGGGGTTGTGTTGTACCAGGCCATAGTATTTGTACAGTCCAATAAACGCTGTTATCCCTTTCCTCCACCTGGTTGGAGGCAGGGCACCTCTAATTCCTGTTTTGCACAGTCTCTGGGTGTGAATTAGAGGTTCCTTCAAGAGCATCAGAATCTCTTCTGCTCCTTTTGTAAACTGGAGCAGCCACCTTCCTAGGAGTTTTTCCTTTTATCTCATGTACTCGTTCTTGAAGTTCTGAGGTAGACCTTCCATGCCACTTATTCATGTTTTCTCCCTGTTCATGTAGGAAGAACCACAGTGAACCTCTTTTTGTGGGCTGTCTCTGCCCTCTCTCTTGAGATTGGAAACGCCTTCTCCTAACAGTTGAAACATAGGTTTGTGCAGGTCGTGAATGGTATGTGTCTTCTCTGAGCTCTTTGATTTCTTGCAACAGCTTTTCAAACCGGTCATCAGATTTTTCACACAGTTTCTCCACAGCAGAGACACAAGCCCGTAGATAACCAGCAAGGCTGTCCTCAAAGCACCGGAGCTGCTCAATCACTTCATTAATTTCTTGTGCACCTCTAGCTGACCAGACCATTCCTGCCAATGACTTAGCATATGCAGGTGGTGCACTTTGTACAAATCTGCGCCACATAGATTTTGTATAATTGATTCTATCTGGGTCTGTCCCCTCTTGGCTGTTTGGTCCTAGATAGATGATCTCTCGCGCAGCTAATTCTCTCAGGAACTGGATACCTCTCTCCATAGTATTCCATTTCCCTAACTTGGATATACAATCTTCCTTGTAGGGAAATCTGACTTTCATAGCTGCCAGGAGTCAGGTCCAGAGAGTAGCGGCATTAGACTCTCTTGAAATTGCCCTATCAATGGTGGAATCTTTTGACAGAGATCCCAGCTGCCTGGCTTCACCACCTTCTAATTCAATTGTTTCTGCCGCATTGTCCCAGCATCGCAGCAGCCAGGTTAAAATATTCTCGCCTTCACGACGACTAAAGTCTTTTTGCAGATCTCTCAGCTCACCTGGAGAAAAGGACCGAGTGGTGGTCACTTCATCTCCACCCTGTCCTGATGATGCCTCTTGGGTTGATGTTGGCCCTGTGCCATCACCTGCTGCACGGGTAGTCTTTCTAGTGACTTTCTTACAACCGGCAACTGATGCTGATATGGGTTCACCATCATTTGATTCATTTCCAGAGTCTGAATGACTGTCACAGTGATTGCTGTGGTTACAGCAGCAACAGTGAGCAGTGTGTGAAGAAGGGGGGGCTGCCTTGTTAGCCTTTGAGGCTGGAGAGGTAATGTTATCTGCAGCAACCTTGGCAGAGGAGCTCTGCGGAGGAGCTGTAACTTCAGCCTGTGAAGCCGCGGTTGGGGGGGCAGTGGCTGCAGCAGCAGCTTTGGCTGTTTTGCCTTTTCTCGAGCGGCTAGGAGTGCTTTTTGCTAAAGCTTCCGAAGACGCACTGCAAATCTCAGGACTAAAAAGAGACGCAAACCTCCTATTGAACCTCATTTCTCTTAACAGTAACACAAACTGACACACATTCAGCAAAACAGATAACACCATCACAGTTCTATCAAAGCTCCAAGGATATTCGAAGTTCTCTAAAACATTTGCAAACTGTCCTAGCGAAAACACAAAAGTATTGTTAGTCAGTCTTTCTAAAGATTCGCTTGACCAATTAGTAAATACAGAGCCATTCTGCTCTTTAATCTCTCCTGGAGGTTTTTCGAGGTAAAGCAGAATCGAGTAGAAATTCATTAGCGGCTGCAATATAATGAAATAAACCAGTGCCATACCACACAGTATCATCATGACCGCTGTCCAGTTTCTTGTTGTTATATAATGAATACTTCGATTTAGAAAGAAACACCAACACAGATATGGGATCAGCGAGCACAATGTAGAAAATAACTGATACAACTTTTGCCATAACATCTTTAAATCAATGTAATTCACTTTGCCTTAATACCACTAAAACATATCCGAAGCAGACGCGCGAGTATCACAACTCTATGAGTTGGCACCGTGCCAAGAAAATTGAAAGGTACGTCAGAGCAGTAGAAAAGCCAAAAATCTCCAAATTTACCCCGTTCTCTTGCCCCACGTTGGACGCCAATTATCTGTCGAGGGTTAAGATTGCGTGCGGGGTGACAATCAAACCCTGGCAGATGTATTGTTAACCTCCTCTCCCCCCCACTTCCCCCTTTTGCCCCTCCCTCTCCCCCCTTCCCACTCAGGACAGGCGATCGGGAGGGAAAGAAGGACAGAGAGAAGAGAGTTGGAAAAGTTAAAGATGTTTTACTAATGCTACTAATAAGAACAGAGAAAATAATACAAAATATACAAAACCAATCCTCTAAGTCTCAGCAACTGCAGAGCCAGCACCCAAAGTCCTGGATTGGACACTGCAGCCAACCGGAGCTGGATTCAGTCTGTCACTAGGCCTCAGTTCTCAGGGACGACCAGCAAGGTCCTCTCCTAATGTCAGCCACGAGGAAAAAAGGGTCGAAATCCTCGTGATCTCCCACTTTATATGAAGTATTCACGTGAATGGAATGTTATACACCATTGGTCAGTCTCTCAGTCATCAGTTTTCTCGTTGCCCCTCTCGCGAGATGTCCATCCGTGCTTATCAATAAGTTTGCATTCCATTGCTAGGTTTAACCAAAACATGTGTTGCGTTCTCCAGGAAAATGCAGCTAATATGAAGGCTTTAGCTGACAGGCAAAAATTCACTAAAAGAGAAACTTGTTTTTAACAAAACCAGGACAGAGCATTAGTGACTCAAAACTTAAACTTGAACTTTGGGACGATATAGGGCAGAAATTATGGGATAAAGTCAGCAATGGAGATAAAGAAGCTAAATCATTAGCAACTGCATGGAAGCTTATAATTACCATCTTAAAAGATCTTAAGGCTGAACGGTCTGCTGCTGCCGGAATTTTTGCAGCGTTGCAGCCTGATAAGTATCCTGAAAATTGCTATGAATCTTACCTAGTTCATGTTTTCAATGTCCTCCCTACTCCATCCCCTGCTGTGCCTTCGGCACCCCCGATGGTTCAGCAGTCTGGGGCGGGGGGAGGAAAGATGCCGAGCAGGTGGCCTCCTGTACCATTGCCCAACACTGATGAGAACAGCAAGTCCAGAGGATTGGAGTCTTGATCAAAGAACCTGTGAAAGCTGAGAATGTTAAAGTTGTAAACCTGTGTACTATCAGTTCTTTTTACCAATTTGTATCTGCCTCTACCACCTTTTAACCCTCCAACTTCCACGAGAGAGCAGAAGGAGTCACTGGTTGTTGTTTGCAGTTCTTTCTTTGTGACATTGTTTATGTGGATACACTGTGGGCCTTCTCCCCGCTTTTCCCACTCGTGCTGCAAGCAGCCCTGTGCTTCCCCTCCCTCCCTCCCTCTTCTCATGGTTTTTACTTACGAGATGGTGTCAGTAATGATTGTTTTCAGTCGTGTTTTTAAGAAATCGGTATTGGGAGGTGTTCTATAACCTAGGACAGCACTTGGAAATATGAGAAAGGAAAATCTTGTGAAATATTATGATCAATGGTGGCTGCTGTGTAAGTTAGATGAATGGGAAAAGTGGTTGGAGGATAGAACCTTGAAGTATAATACTTTGTTGCAATTAATGTTGTTTTTAAGGCGAGAAGACAGGCCAGCCAGGCGTGGTGGCGGAGTCACTCTTTACGTGAGAGAGCAACTACAATGTATTGAGTATTGTCCAGGCTCGGATGAGGAACGAGTTGAGAGTCTATGGGTGAAAATTAAGGGGCAGGCTGGCAAGGGTGATACTATTGTGGGTGTCTATTATAGGCCACCAGATCAGGGTGAGGAAGTTGATGAGGCCTTCTACAGACAGCTGAGAGCAGCCTCAAAATCACAGGCCATGGTTGTGGTGGGGGATTTTAACTTCCCTGATGTTTGTTGGAAGGACTACTCAGCCAGCCATCCACAGTCTAGGAGGTTCCTCCAGTGCCTTGATAACTTTCTGATGCAAAGGGTGGAGGAGCCGACTGGAAGAGGTGCACTGCTGGACCTCATCCTCACTAACAAGAAGGGTCTGGTTGAAGCGGTAAAGGTTGAGGGCTGCCTTGGTTGCAGCAACCATGAGATGACGGAGTTCAGGATCTTGTGTGGCAGGAACAGGATAGCAAGCAGAATTGCAACCCTGGATTTCAGCAAGGCAAACTTAGGCCTTTTCAGGCAATTGCTGAGGGAAATCCCATCGGTAAGGCTGCTTGAAGGTAAGGGGGCCAGAGATAGTTGGTTAGTGTTCAGGGACTGTTTCTACCGGGCACAAGATCAGAGCATCCTGACACGTAGGAAGTCAAGGAAGAGAACCAGGAGACCTGCGTGGTTAAAGAGGGAACTGCTGGGTATGCTCAAGTGGCAGAGGAGAGTTTACAGATCATGGAAGGAGGGGCTGGCCACTTGGGGAAAATATGAGGCTGTTGTCAGGGGATGTAGGGAGGCAACTAGGAAAGCTAAGGCCTCCTTGGAAGTAAACCTGGCGAGAGGGGTCAAGGACAACAGGAAGAGCTTTTTCCAATACATGGCAGATAAAACTAACACCAGAGGCAATGTAGGCCCACTGATGAACGGGGTGGGTGCCCTGGTGACAGAAGATACAGAGAAGGCAGAGGTACTGAATGCCTTCTTTGTCTCTGTCTACTCTGCTGGAGGCTGTCCTGAGGAGCCCCGTACCCCTGAGGCCCCAGAGGAAGGCAGGACAATGGAGGAGTTTTCCTCGGTTGATGAGGACTGGGTTAGGGACCAATTAGGCAATCTGGACATTCATAAATCCATGGGTCCAGATGGGATGCACCCGCAGGTACTGAGGGAGCTGGATGAGGTCATTGCTGGACCTCGCTCCATCATCTTTGCCAAGTCCTGGGAAATGGGAGAGGTGCCTGAGGACTGGAAGAAAGCAAATGTCACTCCAGTCTTCAAAAAGGGCAAGAAGGAGGACCCAGTTAACTATAGACCAGTCAGCCTCACCTCCGTTCCTGGGAAACTGATGGAATGACTTAGCCTTGGTGCCATCTCAAGGCATATCAGGGATAAGAGGGTCATTAGGGGCAGTCAACATGGCTTCACCAAGGGGAAGTCGTGCTTGACCAACCTCATTGACTTTTATGAGGACATAACAAGATGGGTGGATGATGGCAGAGTGGTGGATGTGGTCTACCTTGACTTCAGTAAGGCATTTGACACAGTCTCCCACAGCAGTGCGGTCTGGATGAATGGGTAATGAGGTGGACTGCGAACAGGCTGAAGGGAAGAAACCAGAGAGTCATGGTCAATGGGGCGGAGTCTAGTTGGAGGCCAGTATCTAGTGGAGTGCCTCAGGGCTCAGTACTGGGGCCTATATTATTCAATATATTCATCAATGATTTGGACGAGGGAATAGAGTGTACTGTCAGCAAGTTTGCTGATGACACCAAGCTGGGAGGAGCGGTTGACACACCAGAAGGCTGTGCTGCCATCCAGCATGACCTGGACGGGCTGGAGAGTTGGGTGGGGAAAAATTTAATGAAATATAACAAGGGCAAGTGTAGAGTCTTGCATCTTAGTAGGAACAACCCGAGGTTCCAGTATAAGTTGGGGAATGATCTATTAGAGAGCAGCGTAGGGGAAAGGGACCTGGAGTTCCTGGTGGACAGCAGGATGACCATGAGCCAGCACTGTGCCCTTGTGGCCAAGAAGGCCAATGGCATCCTGGGGTGTATTAGAAAGGGGGTAGTTAGTAGGTCAAGAGAGGTTCTCCTTCCCCTCTACTCTGCCCTGGTGAGACCACATATGGAATATTGTGTCCAGTTCTGGGCCCCTCAGTTCCAGAAGGACAGGGAACTGCTGGAGAGAATCCAGCGTAGGGCAACAAATTTGATGATTAAGGGAGTGGAGCATCTCCCTTACAAGGAAAGGCTGAGGGAGCTTGGTCTCTGTAGCTTGGAGAAGAGGAGACTGAGGGGTGTCCATATTAATGTTTACAAATATGTAAAGGGTGAGTGTCATGAGGATGGAGCCAGGCTCTTCTAGGTGACAACCAACGGTAGGACAAGGGGTAATGGGTTAAAACTGGAACACAAGATGTTCCACTTAAATTTGGGAAGAAACTTCTTCTCAGTGAGGGTGACAGAACACTGGAACAGGCTGCCCGGGGAGGTTGTGGAGTCTCCTACTCTGGAGGCATTCAAAACCTCCGTGGACGCCTTCCTGTGTAACCTCATCTAGGTGTTCCTGCTCCAGCAGGGGGATTGGACTAGATGATCTTTTGAGGTCCCTTCCAATCCCTAACATTCTGTGATTCTGTGAAGAGCAGGACAAAATAAATCTCTACAAGAGATGATTAAATCATTTCAGACAGTTTTACAGGTGGAACGGTTTGAACTTCAACAAGCTGAGAATTAACTGATAACACACAGGTCATAGAAAACTTGCTGAACTCTGCAAGATGCTTTCCTCATTAACCTGTTTTCTTTGTAGGTATCTGTTTAAGCATATTACAGTTTAATAGGTCTTTGTCTGTTATGTGGTACAGTAAGTTCATAGACTGTTAAATAACGAGAATCCATGGACTCAAAATGTGCGTTTTGTGATAATACAGAAGATCATGAGTAATTTAGTTATTTACTGCGTGAATGTGATGGTAAAATTTTGTGTGTGGTAGCTGTTACTTTTCTTTCTAGCATGCTAGCTCTATTCCAATATCCAGACTTGCGCAACTCTGTGATAGGCTGTGTCTCATCTCAATGTGCTGGATTTGGCTCTTCAGTATGCACATCAAGTAAAGAATCCTGCTTTTGGGATAGCAGTTGTAGCACACCAGATGAGACACTAATAAAAGCCTTGCCTAGTCCAGCTTGCTGTGGCGGCGTGGGGGCAGGTGCCCATTGGGCTCCAGCGCCCGCTGACCTGTTTTGTCAGGGAGACCCAGCGGTGCCTCTGCCTGGCTGAGCAGTAAGCGGCCCAAAGATGCAATGCAAAAATTGAGATATTGTCTTGAATAAGTGTAACTGTGATCCATCTGCATATTTGAACTTGATATTTGGTTTTCATATCTGAGTTCAGCATTTTAATTTGCATATTTCTATTTGGTACCAAAAGAATTTTGTTTGGGGAGATGATTACAAAATGGGAAAAGTTTCCACTGCTAAAATACCACCTTGCTCCCCCTTAGGATGCATCCTTACACATTAGAGTAATTGCTTATATTGTTACCTAGTAATTTTGAGACCAGAAAAGAATTTAAATTGTTAAACTCTGATTTGCATTGAAAGCAAAAAAACAAACAAAACAAACAAACAAAGAAGAAACCACAAACCAAACCAAAAGAAAACTCCTAAATGCTATGATGGATGTGAACTTGGTATTGTATGAGGTTGTATTTAAAAGTTGCTAGAATATGAACTGATTTAGGTCTAGGAAAATGGAATAATGGATTGATGTTTAAGATACTGTTTTTTGACATCTGTAAATTGTAAAAGGTAAATGGGGCTGAGGAATGTAACAACTGTTGAGCTAATTGGAGTTGCGTATAGAGGGTTTTATGTTTGGAATGAAATGGGAAAACAAAAAAGCAAATTATCCCAGGCCTGTGCTTGAACATAAATTTCAGGCCTTTGTCAAGCTACAAGATAAACCCAGCTCATTGTAACTGAGGAGTTTGCCAGAGCCTCCCAATTCATACCAGTGATTACGCCACCTGCATGGCCTTGGATATATCTAAACTGCAGCAAGAAGTTTTTTTAAAAAAAAAAAAATATATATATATATAAGGAAAAAGATAAGGAAAAAGCTGGTTGCCCACTGCTAAGCAGAGAAAGGGGGGCTTTATTCCCTCCTCGTCCTTCTTTTTTTTTTTCTTGGAGTGTTGTCATCCATCCTTGTTGTGGCACTGTGTTGCTTCTCAGCTTTGAATCAGGAGTTGTTGGTGCTGTTTCTTTTTGCTTCAGTCTTGTTTCTTAGGTTCTGGCACATCTGGGGAGAGAGCTCATCATTTTACCTCCTTGCTGAAGTCAGTCTTTTCACACTGGTCAGCTTTGGGGGGTCAGAGTGCTCAGTCTTGCTCTGGGTCAGACTGGTACTAATTTGGGTGTGGAATGGAGCCAGGCTGGTTTTATGTGGAGTTTGAACTGATTTGTTTTCATGCTGGGCTGGAGGTCTTGCCATCTCAGATGGGGGTGAGCGGGAGGTTTTATTCCCCCCCACCCCCTCCCCCCCAGCAATGTTACTGCTAGAGAACTGTAATACTGCATGAAGGCATCTGAGGATTAAATTTAAAGGCATCACCAGTGGATCCATAGTTCTAATGAAGCTGGGAAATTAAAGCAAAAATGTTTTTTAATAGACTTATTCTGTGGTAACTACTTGTAAGAGACTTCTCAGTATATTCACCGTGCTAGTTTTTGAGGTCATGGGAGAGAATGAAAGAAAGGCCTTTTTTTGAGACCAATGGAATGCCAAATTTGGAACAAAGTTTTACCATATGAATTCTTGTATTTGCCAGAAAGCCCTATACGTCTCTTGGGTCAGGATTCATTAAGTAAATTGTAAGCTCAAATAACGTTTTCTGAGAATTCCGTTTAGTTGCATGTCCTACAAGAAGCTGCTTGGATGGTGCAGATCTGCTTGCTTCAAGTGAGAAATCTCCAAGGAAATTTTGAATGCTGTATTTCCACTAGTATCTCAACAGATTCTGACAGAACCCAACAGGGCCTGACAGAACTCGACAGAGCCCACCAGGAACTGACAGAGCATGAACGGGCCTGCCAGAAACCAACACTCTGTCAGTCTCCTTTGATCCCTGTCGGGGAGCCTGACAAAACCTGACAGGGATTGACAGAGCCCTGCAGAGCCAGACAGAGCCTCACAAAGCCCAACAGAGCCTGACAGATCGTGACAGAGACAGACAGAGTCTGAAAGGGGCTTACAGAGGCCCACAGGTCCTGACACAAGCCATCAAAGCCCGACAGAAACCAACAAAGACCGACAGTGATCCAAAAGGCCAACAAAGCCCAACACTGCCCAACAACACTTGATAGGGCCTGACAGAGCCCAACAAAACCTGACAGAGCGTGAGTAGGCCCTACAGAGTCCGACAGAAGCTGACTAAGCCCGGTAGAGCTGATCACAGCCCAAAATAATAGCCTAAAAGACCTGGGCAGAGGTTGACAAGGCCCGACAGAGCCCGACAGGGCATGGCACACATTAACAGTGCCCTACATGCCCTACAAAGCTTGAGAAAACCCAGCAGATCCTGACAGGTCCTGACAGAGTCCGACAGGACCTGACAGATTCTGAGAGAACCTAACAGAGGCCGCAAGAGTCTGATAGAGCCCAACAAAACCCGACAGAGCCTGAAAGGGACTGACAGATCCTGACAGAACCCGAGAGAGTTTGCCAGAGACCGACAGAGCCTGTAAGAGCCTGATAGAGCTCAAATAAACCCGACAGAGCCCAACAGAACTCGACAAAGCTAGACAGAGCCCGCCAGGGCACGACAGAGCATGACAGAGTCTGACAGATATTGACAAATCTTGACAGAGCCCAAAAGAACCTGACACAATCTGAGAAAGCCTGACACAGTCCTAAAAGGGCCCAACAAAGCCCGACAGAGACCAAGAGGGTCTGACAGATCCCAGCAGAACTCGACAGGGTTGGACAAATCCCCACAGCTCCTTACAGTACACTACAGAGTTCAGTAGGGCCTGACAGAGTCCGACAAAGTGCAACAGAGACTGAAAGAGCTCAACAAAGCTTGCCAGAGCACGACAGGGCTTGACACAGCTTGAGAGAGCCTTACAGATCACGACAGAACCTGACAGAGCCCAACAGGGCCCAAAAAGCTTGAAAGAACCCAACAGCGCCCAATGGAACCTGAAAGACCTCGACAATACCCAACAGAGTCCGACAAACCTTGACAGAGCCTGACAAAGCCTGAATAATTGCAAGAAAGCCTGACAAAGCCTGACAAGGCCTGACAGAGCATGACAAGGCTTTATAGAGCCTGAGAAAGCCTGGTAGGGCAGAAAGAGATCAAAGGAGCTTGGCAGAGACTGACAGCACCTGACAGAGCCCGAGACTAGACCGACAAATCTAAACAAAGTCACAGAGAGACCGACAGGGCTTGAAAGAGTCTGACAAAATCTCACAGGGATTGACAGAGCCCTACAGAGCCTGACAGAGCCTGAAAGAGCTTTACGGAGCCTGAAAAAAGCATGGTCCGGCAGAAATAGCCTAAAAAAGCTTGACAGAGCCTGACAGAGATCGACAGATCTCGGCAAAGCAACACAGATACTGACAGAACCTGAAAGAGCCTGAAAAAAACCTGACAGGGATTGACAGAGGCCTACAGAGTCTGACAGATTGCGATAGAGCCCTACAAATCTTGACATCACCTGACAGAGACTGATCGTGCCTGAGAAAGCCCGGCAGAGTCTGACAGAACCTGATCGAGCCCAGCAGAGCCTGACAGAACCTGATAGAGCCCGGCAAAACCTGACAGAGCCCAACATAGCTCGGTAAAGCTTGACAGAGCCCACGAGGCCTTGAGAGAGCACTACAGGGCCTGCCAGAGCCCAACACAGCTCAACAGGTTTTGACAAATCTTGACAGTGCCTCATAGCGAACGATATAGCCCGGTAGGACCTGACAGAGGCTGAAAAAGTGCCAGAGAAGGCCTGACAGAGCATGACGAGGCTTTTACAAAGCCTGAAAAAGCCTGGTAGGGCAGAAAGAGCCCAAAGGAGCTTGACAGAGCCTGACAAATTTTGAGCGGCGGAGGAATACGCAGGTCGACTCAATATGAGTGATAAAGCATAGTTCGATTTATTAGCCCGAATAGCATATACTTATACAGTTCATGATAATTATGCATACCTGTCACCTACTAATTGGCTTAAGTTCTAACAGTACATTTGCATGGTCCTCCTACTTGCAGCTGCTAGCTATGCTTATTCTACATTGTAGTGCTGTTGAAAGCTGTTTGTGAAACTCTGCCAAGGTCTCAGTGACCTTGCTGATTTTACTGAAACAGTCAGCGGTTCCCACCGCGGCCTAACCTTACTAATTGTGCTAAAGTCTTCAGAATGGGCTCTGCTCGTACAACCGGTCCGCAGATCCATGTCCCCCATTTCCAAGCCATTCTCCAACAACAAATCATGACACAGATTGACAGTGCCCTATATGCCCCCAAAAAGCCTGATACAGCCTGATATGGCCCAACAGATCATGACAGAGCCTGAAAGAGCCTGACAGACCATGCCAAGGCCCAACAAAGCCTGAGAGAGCCTGATAGAACCTGACAGACGACAACAGAACCCAACAGAACCTGACAGGGTCTGACAGATCACGCAAAGGCACAACAAAGTCTGTCTCTGGGCTGCTAGGGCCCTGCTAGGGCTCTGTCAGGTTCTGTCGAGATATGTAAGGCTCTGTCAAGCTGTGTCAGGCCCTGTCGTGCTATGCATTGCTTTGTTGAGATCCTTCAGGCTCTGTCGCATTTTATCAGCCTCTGTCAGGCTCTACTGAGTCGCGGAAATGACCTTACAACCCTTCAGATAGTTAAGAAGGTATGTATTTACATATTCATTTACGGCGCCGGACACACTGTAAATCATTTCACCTGATACATGCATAAAATTACAGTAGCTGTGAGCTTGGTTAAATGCAGTAAAGTGTTACATATTCGTGAAAGTTTTAGGAACGCCTATGCATTTTCATAACCTGTCCCCGAGAAGGCGAGGAGACCATTTCCATAGTCTACACCTTCTGTTATCTAGTTCACCCAAGGATGCAACAAGGATGCACCCAAGGATTTTTATCTTTGCAAGGTGTCAGCAAACTCCTGTTTCTCATACAATAAATTACACAAAGCTAAGCAAGGCTAAGCAATAGGGATCTGGGTTAAAGGGTTAGCTTTCTAAGTGTTAGCTCTCTAACTGTCTTTAAGTGTTAGTTCTTTAAGTATTAATTAGTTAATTGTTAATTCCCAGTATCATTCCCCCCTTTTCTAAGAGGTTAGTAAATTCTTTTACTAATGTGATGATCCTTTATCTATGTTTTCTCTGGCCACAGGTAACAATGCTACTTCTACCTGAGAAAACCCATCTCTATTCTCAAACAGACTGTTAATGTTAATGCAAAAGTCAGGCTCCCGGTGTTTGTCTACTGCGCTGCTAAGCTCTTTTGGGGCAGCTGGCGACCATATGGCTGGTGCTCCGGCAGCAACGGCATCTTCTGGGTTGCAACGGGAACTTGCACTCTTTGGTGTAGTGACCCCGCTCACTGCGCTTGTAGCATTTGTCTTTTCTTCTGGCTTTCATTTTGCGAAGGTACTACATGCCATCCGGGCCGGTCACCCAGAAGGACCAAAAGGACCAAAGGGACCAAAAGGTCACTCAGAAGGTCCAGAAGGACCAAAACATGTCAAGGTAGACACAACCAAATTTCTTTGATAGAATTTCAGAAAGGTTTTGGTTAATTACTACAAACTTAAACTCTGTTTTGCAGAACTGGGCAATGTAATATACATACTCTGGTTGGTTTGCTTCCAGAGCACCAATTTAAAGGGTCCCCCACGGTTTTATTCAGATCTTGCCCATGCCAATTTTCATCCCACCCGTGTGCTAAGGCTATGATCATAAGAAATACAATTTTCCAGGTTGCACCTGGATTACCCTTCATGGTGCTTTGCAGGCTTTCCTCACTATAGAATTATGGATCCGGGTGTTCTGTTCTTTAATCTTGATAGCAGTAAAAGATGTCAAGAGGACTTGAAATGGACCTTCCTATTGTTGTTCCAAAGTCCTTTTCCGCAAGAGACTTCACATACACATAATCTCCCAGTTGGATGTTATAAACTGGCACATCCAAACCTCTACTCTGAGTTCCAAACATGTTTCCCAATTTTGTTAAGTTGTTTATCCAACGCTACCATATAAGAAGTCATAATTTCGTCCCCTACTTGTGCAGAGGTCCAGATTCCATCACTTCATGGCTAGTAGTTATAGCATAACCAGCATGCCTTTCACTGTTCAGGATATTGCTGCTTTCATCCATAAAGCAGTTCTCAGTGTTCTCCATAGGACTGTCCTTTAGATCTGCTCAGCTGGAGTTTGTTGCTTCCATGGTTTCCAGGCAATTATGATGAACTGGTTTTCCAATGTGACCACCGACGAAAGAAGCTGGATTGACAATGTTAGTGACGATGATTTAGCCTGATATTTGAGAAATCTTTGTGGGGAAAGCCAATGTCCCCCTTTTGCTTCTAGAATTGTAGACACCGTGTGAGATACTAGCTCAGTCATTTCCTGACCCATTTTGTGGGCGTCCTGTGTGTTCAGTAGCACTGCTGTAACTGCCTCTAGGCATCCAGGCCACTCCTTTGCAGTTGTGTCTAACTGTTTGGAGAAATAGGCCGCTGCTCGTTGGTACGGGTCAAGATCCTGTGCCAGTATACCCAAGGCTATTCCCTGCTTCTCGTGAGAGAATAGAAAACATGTTTTACTCACATCTGGGAGTCCTAAAGCAGGTGCTGTCATCAAAGCCTTACCAAGTTCTTCAAAGGCTCATGTAGCTCCTTTATTCCATTGCAGGTGTTCCTGATCTGTGGCTTCTAGTACATACAATGGCTTGACAAGCAATCTGTAATTATAAATCTACAACCAGCGCCACCCCCCAAAAGGGTCCATAAGCCTATCCCAGGGTCCTGTGCCCTACACTAATTTCATAGGCCAAATAAGTTACCTGTTACTGTATCATCTGGGCTTTCTTCTGTGATACCCGGTATCCTTCGAGCCCCAAACAGTTCAGTAGACTTACAGTTCAGGTTATGCACGTCTTCTTTGTTCTGGTAGCGATCAAAATGTCATCTCCATATTGTTGCATCTGTCCTTCATCACATGGGGCTTCCCAAGATTCAAGATCTTTAGCAAGCTGATTTCCAAATATTTTCGGGCTGTTCTTAAATCCTTGTGATAACACCGGCCATGTGAGCTGGGTTTTACGTAAATATTGTCTGGCTGGCTTCATGGAGAGGGAGGCAAAAAGGCATCTTTTACATCTAAAACAGTAAACCAAATCAGAGTTAATACATTCAGAAATGTGAATGGGTTTTCTACCACTGGGTAGAGGTCCTTTGTTATTCTGTTTATAACCCAATTTGTATGAATTTCTCTATTACGGGCCAAATTCCCTCCATGTCCTCCCTTTTCTAAGGGCATTGTTTTATCCTTACCGGGTGTTCTCCTTCCTTGATTTTTACCTCGACGGGTGGAGCATTTTTGGCCCTTCCAGGTACATCAGTAGCCCATATCCAGGGATACATTTGGTTCACAACTTCTTCATTAATCTTGCCTTCTGTGGGAACAGTTGCTAAAAGCAAGTCCATTATTTTCATATATTGCTGATCATTTACCTCCAGAGTAATTTCTCCTTTTTTGAATCTGATTACTGCATCCATTTGTTCCAACAGATTTCTCCCCAAAATAGGTTTCAGGGAACTTGGCATACATAAAAATCTATAAATGTCTACTTGGTTACCCAATTTGTATTTCAAAGGTTCACAAAAATATGCCCTTTCACTTTGGCCAGTGACTCCCTTTACCTACTATGTAATTGTTTCTTATTGGCAGTCCACCAAAAATTCCACTAGTTTCTGTTCATTCCAGGTTCCCATCAGTCTTTTTCAAAACTTGCTACTGTCCGTTTCTCTCTCTGCCTACTTCTTCTGTACCTTCCCCAACATTCCTTTTCTCAGTATACATTGATCTCTCTCTAAAGGTTTTCAAAGCCTTCCAACCTCTTTAGTTCCATACTTTCTTATCCTTTTGACAATCTTCCTTTTCCCTGAATACTCTCCAAGGTTCATCTAACAACATTCCAAATTTCTGCTTTCTGTTGCTCTCAGTTTTTATAAATTCTCTAGGGGAGCTTACACCATTTTGGGTGCTAGACGCTACCCTGAGAGGCATACGGCCTGCCCCCCCAATTTCACCACTTCAAGCAGCGGTTTTCCTATTTTTATTTTTTTTTTTTTTTTACTTTCTCTCCTTGCTGCAGTTTAGACACAGGCAAGGTCACGCAGACAGGGGAGGTTGAGTTTATCCTGCAGCTTGGCAGAGACGTGAGATTTATATTACAACACAGACCTGGGATATTTTGCTTTTTTTGGTTTTCCATTTAATTCCAGTCACAATACACTTCATATATAATTCCAATTAGCTCACCTGTGGATGGGTTTCTATTAGATGGAGATTTGTTACTGAACTAGGGGGGGGACATTGGCTTTCCCCACAAAGATTTCTCAAATATCAGGCTAAATCATCGTCACTAACATTGTCAATCCAGCTTCTTTCGTCGGTGGTCACATTGGAAAACCAGTTCATCATAATTGCCTGGAAACCATGGAAGCAACAAACTCCAGCTGAGCAGATCTAAAGGACAGTCCTATGGAGAACACTGAGAACTGCTTTATGGATGAAAGCAGCAATATCCTGAACAGTGAAAGGCATGCTGGTTATGCTATAACTACTAGCCATGAAGTGATGGAATCTGGACCTCTGCACAAGTAGGGGACGAAATTATGACTTCTTATATGGTAGCGTTGGATAAACAACTTAACAAAATTGGGAAACATGTTTGGAACTCAGAGTAGAGGTTTGGATGTGCCAGTTTATAACATCCAACTGGGAGATTATGTGTATGTGAAGTCTCTTGCGGAAAAGGACTTTGGAACAACAATAGGAAGGTCCATTTCAAGTCCTCTTGACATCTTTTACTGCTATCAAGATTAAAGAACAGAACACCCGGATCCATAATTCTATAGTGAGGAAAGCCTGCAAAGCACCATGAAGGGTAATCCAGGTGCAACCTGGAAAATTGTATTTCTTATGATCATAGCCTTAGCACACGGGTGGGATGAAAATTGGCATGGGCAAGATCTGAATAAAACCGTGGGGGACCCTTTAAATTGGTGCTCTGGAAGCAAACCAACCAGAGTATGTATATTACATTGCCCAGTTCTGCAAAACAGAGTTTAAGTTTGTAGTAATTAACCAAAACCTTTCTGAAATTCTATCAAAGAAATTTGGTTGTGTCTACCTTGACATGTTTTGGTCCTTCTGGACCTTCTGAGTGACCTTTTGGTCCCTTTGGTCCTTTTGGTCCTTCTGGGTGACCGGCCCGGATGGCATGTAGTACCTTCGCAAAATGAAAGCCAGAAGAAAAGACAAATGCTACAAGCGCAGTGAGCGGGGTCACTACACCAAAGAGTGCAAGTTCCCGTTGCAACCCAGAAGATGCCGTTGCTGCCGGAGCACCAGCCATATGGTCGCCAGCTGCCCCAAAAGAGCTTAGCAGCGCAGTAGACAAACACCGGGAGCCTGACTTTTGCATTAACATTAACAGTCTGTTTGAGAATAGAGATGGGTTTTCTCAGGTAGAAGTAGCATTGTTACCTGTGGCCAGAGAAAACATAGATAAAGGATCATCACATTAGTAAAAGAATTTACTAACCTCTTAGAAAAGGGGGGAATGATACTGGGAATTAACAATTAACTAATTAATACTTAAAGAACTAACACTTAAAGACAGTTAGAGAGCTAACACTTAGAAAGCTAACCCTTTAACCCAGATCCCTATTGCTTAGCCTTGCTTAGCTTTGTGTAATTTATTGTATGAGAAACAGGAGTTTGCTGACACCTTGCAAAGATAAAAATCCTTGGGTGCATCCTTGTTGCATCCTTGGGTGAACTAGATAACAGAAGGTGTAGACTATGGAAATGGTCTCCTCGCCTTCTCGGGGACAGGTTATGAAAATGCATAGGCGTTCCTAAAACTTTCACGAATATGTAACACTTTACTGCATTTAACCAAGCTCACAGCTACTGTAATTTTATGCATGTATCAGGTGAAATGATTTACAGTGTGTCCGGCGCCGTAAATGAATATGTAAATACATACCTTCTTAACTATCTGAAGGGTTGTAAGGTCATTTCCGCGACTCAGTAGAGCCTGACAGAGGCTGATAAAATGCGACAGAGCCTGAAGGATCTCAACAAAGCAATGCATAGCACGACAGGGCCTGACACAGCTTGACAGAGCCTTACATATCTCGACAGAACCTGACAGAGCCCTAGCAGGGCCCTAGCAGCCCAGAGACAGACTTTGTTGTGCCTTTGCGTGATCTGTCAGACCCTGTCAGGTTCTGTTGGGTTCTGTTGTCGTCTGTCAGGTTCTATCAGGCTCTCTCAGGCTTTGTTGGGCCTTGGCATGGTCTGTCAGGCTCTTTCAGGCTCTGTCATGATCTGTTGGGCCATATCAGGCTGTATCAGGCTTTTTGGGGGCATATAGGGCACTGTCAATCTGTGTCATGATTTGTTGTTGGAGAATGGCTTGGAAATGGGGGACATGGATCTGCGGACCGGTTGTACGAGCAGAGCCCATTCTGAAGACTTTAGCACAATTAGTAAGGTTAGGCCGCGGTGGGAACCGCTGACTGTTTCAGTAAAATCAGCAAGGTCACTGAGACCTTGGCAGAGTTTCACAAACAGCTTTCAACAGCACTACAATGTAGAATAAGCATAGCTAGCAGCTGCAAGTAGGAGGACCATGCAAATGTACTGTTAGAACTTAAGCCAATTAGTAGGTGACAGGTATGCATAATTATCATGAACTGTATAAGTATATGCTATTCGGGCTAATAAATCGAACTATGCTTTATCACTCATATTGAGTCGACCTGCGTATTCCTCCGCCGCTCAAAATTTGTCAGGCTCTGTCAAGCTCCTTTGGGCTCTTTCTGCCCTACCAGGCTTTTTCAGGCTTTGTAAAAGCCTCGTCATGCTCTGTCAGGCCTTCTCTGGCACTTTTTCAGCCTCTGTCAGGTCCTACCGGGCTATATCGTTCGCTATGAGGCACTGTCAAGATTTGTCAAAACCTGTTGAGCTGTGTTGGGCTCTGGCAGGCCCTGTAGTGCTCTCTCAAGGCCTCGTGGGCTCTGTCAAGCTTTACCGAGCTATGTTGGGCTCTGTCAGGTTTTGCCGGGCTCTATCAGGTTCTGTCAGGCTCTGCTGGGCTCGATCAGGTTCTGTCAGACTCTGCCGGGCTTTCTCAGGCACGATCAGTCTCTGTCAGGTGATGTCAAGATTTGTAGGGCTCTATCGCAATCTGTCAGACTCTGTAGGCCTCTGTCAATCCCTGTCAGGTTTTTTTCAGGCTCTTTCAGGTTCTGTCAGTATCTGTGTTGCTTTGCCGAGATCTGTCGATCTCTGTCAGGCTCTGTCAAGCTTTTTTAGGCTATTTCTGCCGGACCATGCTTTTTTCAGGCTCCGTAAAGCTCTTTCAGGCTCTGTCAGGCTCTGTAGGGCTCTGTCAATCCCTGTGAGATTTTGTCAGACTCTTTCAAGCCCTGTCGGTCTCTCTGTGACTTTGTTTAGATTTGTCGGTCTAGTCTCGGGCTCTGTCAGGTGCTGTCAGTCTCTGCCAAGCTCCTTTGATCTCTTTCTGCCCTACCAGGCTTTCTCAGGCTCTATAAAGCCTTGTCATGCTCTGTCAGGCCTTGTCAGGCTTTGTCAGGCTTTCTTGCAATTATTCAGGCTTTGTCAGGCTCTGTCAAGGTTTGTCGGACTCTGTTGGGTATTGTCGAGGTCTTTCAGGTTCCATTGGGCGCTGTTGGGTTCTTTCAAGCTTTTTGGGCCCTGTTGGGCTCTGTCAGGTTCTGTCGTGATCTGTAAGGCTCTCTCAAGCTGTGTCAAGCCCTGTCGTGCTCTGGCAAGCTTTGTTGAGCTCTTTCAGTCTCTGTTGCACTTTGTCGGACTCTGTCAGGCCCTACTGAACTCTGTAGTGTACTGTAAGGAGCTGTGGGGATTTGTCCAACCCTGTCGAGTTCTGCTGGGATCTGTCAGACCCTCTTGGTCTCTGTCGGGCTTTGTTGGGCCCTTTTAGGACTGTGTCAGGCTTTCTCAGATTGTGTCAGGTTCTTTTGGGCTCTGTCAAGATTTGTCAATATCTGTCAGACTCTGTCATGCTCTGTCGTGCCCTGGCGGGCTCTGTCTAGCTTTGTCGAGTTCTGTTGGGCTCTGTCGGGTTTATTTGAGCTCTATCAGGCTCTTACAGGCTCTGTCGGTCTCTGGCAAACTCTCTCGGGTTCTGTCAGGATCTGTCAGTCCCTTTCAGGCTCTGTCGGGTTTTGTTGGGCTCTATCAGACTCTTGCGGCCTCTGTTAGGTTCTCTCAGAATCTGTCAGGTCCTGTCGGACTCTGTCAGGACCTGTCAGGATCTGCTGGGTTTTCTCAAGCTTTGTAGGGCATGTAGGGCACTGTTAATGTGTGCCATGCCCTGTCGGGCTCTGTCGGGCCTTGTCAACCTCTGCCCAGGTCTTTTAGGCTATTATTTTGGGCTGTGATCAGCTCTACCGGGCTTAGTCAGCTTCTGTCGGACTCTGTAGGGCCTACTCACGCTCTGTCAGGTTTTGTTGGGCTCTGTCAGGCCCTATCAAGTGTTGTTGGGCAGTGTTGGGCTTTGTTGGCCTTTTGGATCACTGTCGGTCTTTGTTGGTTTCTGTCGGGCTTTGATGGCTTGTGTCAGGACCTGTGGGCCTCTGTAAGCCCCTTTCAGACTCTGTCTGTCTCTGTCACGATCTGTCAGGCTCTGTTGGGCTTTGTGAGGCTCTGTCTGGCTCTGCAGGGCTCTGTCAATCCCTGTCAGGTTTTGTCAGGCTCCCCGACAGGGATCAAAGGAGACTGACAGAGTGTTGGTTTCTGGCAGGCCCGTTCATGCTCTGTCAGTTCCTGGTGGGCTCTGTCGAGTTCTGTCAGGCCCTGTTGGGTTCTGTCAGAATCTGTTGAGATACTAGTGGAAATACAGCATTCAAAATTTCCTTGGAGATTTCTCACTTGAAGCAAGCAGATCTGCACCATCCAAGCAGCTTCTTGTAGGACATGCAACTAAACGGAATTCTCAGAAAACGTTATTTGAGCTTACAATTTACTTAATGAATCCTGACCCAAGAGACGTATAGGGCTTTCTGGCAAATACAAGAATTCATATGGTAAAACTTTGTTCCAAATTTGGCATTCCATTGGTCTCAAAAAAAGGCCTTTCTTTCATTCTCTCCCATGACCTCAAAAACTAGCACGGTGAATATACTGAGAAGTCTCTTACAAGTAGTTACCACAGAATAAGTCTATTAAAAAACATTTTTGCTTTAATTTCCCAGCTTCATTAGAACTATGGATCCACTGGTGATGCCTTTAAATTTAATCCTCAGATGCCTTCATGCAGTATTACAGTTCTCTAGCAGTAACATTGCTGGGGGGGAGGGGGTGGGGGGGAATAAAACCTCCCGCTCACCCCCATCTGAGATGGCAAGACCTCCAGCCCAGCATGAAAACAAATCAGTTCAAACTCCACATAAAACCAGCCTGGCTCCATTCCACACCCAAATTAGTACCAGTCTGACCCAGAGCAAGACTGAGCACTCTGACCCCCCAAAGCTGACCAGTGTGAAAAGACTGACTTCAGCAAGGAGGTAAAATGATGAGCTCTCTCCCCAGATGTGCCAGAACCTAAGAAACAAGACTGAAGCAAAAAGAAACAGCACCAACAACTCCTGATTCAAAGCTGAGAAGCAACACAGTGCCACAACAAGGATGGATGACAACACTCCAAGAAAAAAAAAAAGAAGGACGAGGAGGGAATAAAGCCCCCCTTTCTCTGCTTAGCAGTGGGCAACCAGCTTTTTCCTTATCTTTTTCCTTATATATATATATATTTTTTTTTTTTTAAAAAAACTTCTTGCTGCAGTTTAGATATATCCAAGGCCATGCAGGTGGCGTAATCACTGGTATGAATTGGGAGGCTCTGGCAAACTCCTCAGTTACAATGAGCTGGGTTTATCTTGTAGCTTGACAAAGGCCTGAAATTTATGTTCAAGCACAGGCCTGGGATAATTTGCTTTTTTGTTTTCCCATTTCATTCCAAACATAAAACCCTCTATACGCAACTCCAATTAGCTCAACAGTTGTTACATTCCTCAGCCCCATTTACCTTTTACAATTTACAGATGTCAAAAAACAGTATCTTAAACATCAATCCATTATTCCATTTTCCTAGACCTAAATCAGTTCATATTCTAGCAACTTTTAAATACAACCTCATACAATACCAAGTTCACATCCATCATAGCATTTAGGAGTTTTCTTTTGGTTTGGTTTGTGGTTTCTTCTTTGTTTGTTTGTTTTGTTTGTTTTTTTGCTTTCAATGCAAATCAGAGTTTAACAATTTAAATTCTTTTCTGGTCTCAAAATTACTAGGTAACAATATAAGCAATTACTCTAATGTGTAAGGATGCATCCTAAGGGGGAGCAAGGTGGTATTTTAGCAGTGGAAACTTTTCCCATTTTGTAATCATCTCCCCAAACAAAATTCTTTTGGTACCAAATAGAAATATGCAAATTAAAATGCTGAACTCAGATATGAAAACCAAATATCAAGTTCAAATATGCAGATGGATCACAGTTACACTTATTCAAGACAATATCTCAATTTTTGCATTGCATCTTTGGGCCGCTTACTGCTCAGCCAGGCAGAGGCACCGCTGGGTCTCCCTGACAAAACAGGTCAGCGGGCGCTGGAGCCCAATGGGCACCTGCCCCCACGCCGCCACAGCAAGCTGGACTAGGCAAGGCTTTTATTAGTGTCTCATCTGGTGTGCTACAACTGCTATCCCAAAAGCAGGATTCTTTACTTGATGTGCATACTGAAGAGCCAAATCCAGCACATTGAGATGAGACACAGCCTATCACAGAGTTGCGCAAGTCTGGATATTGGAATAGAGCTAGCATGCTAGAAAGAAAAGTAACAGCTACCACACACAAAATTTTACCATCACATTCACGCAGTAAATAACTAAATTACTCATGATCTTCTGTATTATCACAAAACGCACATTTTGAGTCCATGGATTCTCGTTATTTAACAGTCTATGAACTTACTGTACCACATAACAGACAAAGACCTATTAAACTGTAATATGCTTAAACAGATACCTACAAAGAAAACAGGTTAATGAGGAAAGCATCTTGCAGAGTTCAGCAAGTTTTCTATGACCTGTGTGTTATCAGTTAATTCTCAGCTTGTTGAAGTTCAAACCGTTCCACCTGTAAAACTGTCTGAAATGATTTAATCATCTCTTGTAGAGATTTATTTTGTCCTGCTCTTCACAGAATCACAGAATGTTAGGGATTGGAAGGGACCTCAAAAGATCATCTAGTCCAATCCCCCTGCTGGAGCAGGAACACCTAGATGAGGTTACACAGGAAGGCGTCCACGGAGGTTTTGAATGCCTCCAGAGTAGGAGACTCCACAACCTCCCCGGGCAGCCTGTTCCAGTGTTCTGTCACCCTCACTGAGAAGAAGTTTCTTCCCAAATTTAAGTGGAACATCTTGTGTTCCAGTTTTAACCCATTACCCCTTGTCCTACCGTTGGTTGTCACCTAGAAGAGCCTGGCTCCATCCTCATGACACTCACCCTTTACATATTTGTAAACATTAATATGGACACCCCTCAGTCTCCTCTTCTCCAAGCTACAGAGACCAAGCTCCCTCAGCCTTTCCTTGTAAGGGAGATGCTCCACTCCCTTAATCATCAAATTTGTTGCCCTACGCTGGATTCTCTCCAGCAGTTCCCTGTCCTTCTGGAACTGAGGGGCCCAGAACTGGACACAATATTCCATATGTGGTCTCACCAGGGCAGAGTAGAGGGGAAGGAGAACCTCTCTTGACCTACTAACTACCCCCTTTCTAATACACCCCAGGATGCCATTGGCCTTCTTGGCCACAAGGGCACAGTGCTGGCTCATGGTCATCCTGCTGTCCACCAGGAACTCCAGGTCCCTTTCCCCTACGCTGCTCTCTAATAGATCATTCCCCAACTTATACTGGAACCTCGGGTTGTTCCTACTAAGATGCAAGACTCTACACTTGCCCTTGTTATATTTCATTAAATTTTTCCCCACCCAACTCTCCAGCCCGTCCAGGTCATGCTGGATGGCAGCACAGCCTTCTGGTGTGTCAACCGCTCCTCCCAGCTTGGTGTCATCAGCAAACTTGCTGACAGTACACTCTATTCCCTCGTCCAAATCATTGATGAATATATTGAATAATATAGGCCCCAGTACTGAGCCCTGAGGCACTCCACTAGATACTGGCCTCCAACTAGACTCCGCCCCATTGACCATGACTCTCTGGTTTCTTCCCTTCAGCCTGTTCGCAGTCCACCTCATTACCCATTCATCCAGACCGCACTGCTGTGGGAGACTGTGTCAAATGCCTTACTGAAGTCAAGGTAGACCACATCCACCACTCTGCCATCATCCACCCATCTTGTTATGTCCTCATAAAAGTCAATGAGGTTGGTCAAGCACGACTTCCCCTTGGTGAAGCCATGTTGACTGCCCCTAATGACCCTCTTATCCCTGATATGCCTTGAGATGGCACCAAGGCTAAGTCATTCCATCAGTTTCCCAGGAACGGAGGTGAGGCTGACTGGTCTATAGTTAACTGGGTCCTCCTTCTTGCCCTTTTTGAAGACTGGAGTGACATTTGCTTTCTTCCAGTCCTCAGGCACCTCTCCCATTTCCCAGGACTTGGCAAAGATGATGGAGCGAGGTCCAGCAATGACCTCATCCAGCTCCCTCAGTACCTGCGGGTGCATCCCATCTGGACCCATGGATTTATGAATGTCCAGATTGCCTAATTGGTCCCTAACCCAGTCCTCATCAACCGAGGAAAACTCCTCCATTGTCCTGCCTTCCTCTGGGGCCTCAGGGGTACGGGGCTCCTCAGGACAGCCTCCAGCAGAGTAGACAGAGACAAAGAAGGCATTCAGTACCTCTGCCTTCTCTGTATCTTCTGTCACCAGGGCACCCACCCCGTTCATCAGTGGGCCTACATTGCCTCTGGTGTTAGTTTTATCTGCCATGTATTGGAAAAAGCTCTTCCTGTTGTCCTTGACCCCTCTCGCCAGGTTTACTTCCAAGGAGGCCTTAGCTTTCCTAGTTGCCTCCCTACATCCCCTGACAACAGCCTCATATTTTCCCCAAGTGGCCAGCCCCTCCTTCCATGATCTGTAAACTCTCCTCTGCCACTTGAGCATACCCAGCAGTTCCCTCTTTAACCACGCAGGTCTCCTGGTTCTCTTCCTTGACTTCCTACGTGTCAGGATGCTCTGATCTTGTGCCCGGTAGAAACAGTCCCTGAACACTAACCAACTATCTCTGGCCCCCTTACCTTCAAGCAGCCTTACCGATGGGATTTCCCTCAGCAATTGCCTGAAAAGGCCTAAGTTTGCCTTGCTGAAATCCAGGGTTGCAATTCTGCTTGCTATCCTGTTCCTGCCACACAAGATCCTGAACTCCGTCATCTCATGGTTGCTGCAACCAAGGCAGCCCTCAACCTTTACCGCTTCAACCAGACCCTTCTTGTTAGTGAGGATGAGGTCCAGCAGTGCACCTCTTCCAGTCGGCTCCTCCACCCTTTGCATCAGAAAGTTATCAAGGCACTGGAGGAACCTCCTAGACTGTGGATGGCTGGCTGAGTAGTCCTTCCAACAAACATCAGGGAAGTTAAAATCCCCCACCACAACCATGGCCTGTGATTTTGAGGCTGCTCTCAGCTGTCTGTAGAAGGCCTCATCAACTTCCTCACCCTGATCTGGTGGCCTATAATAGACACCCACAATAGTATCACCCTTGCCAGCCTGCCCCTTAATTTTCACCCATAGACTCTCAACTCGTTCCTCATCCGAGCCTGGACAATACTCAATACATTGTAGTTGCTCTCTCACGTAAAGAGTGACTCCGCCACCACGCCTGGCTGGCCTGTCTTCTCGCCTTAAAAACAACATTAATTGCAACAAAGTATTATACTTCAAGGTTCTATCCTCCAACCACTTTTCCCATTCATCTAACTTACACAGCAGCCACCATTGATCATAATATTTCACAAGATTTTCCTTTCTCATATTTCCAAGTGCTGTCCTAGGTTATAGAACACCTCCCAATACCGATTTCTTAAAAACACGACTGAAAACAATCATTACTGACACCATCTCGTAAGTAAAAACCATGAGAAGAGGGAGGGAGGAAGGGAGGGGAAGCACGGGGCTGCTTGCAGCACGAGTGGGAAAAGCGGGGAGAAGGCCCACAGTGTATCCACATAAACAATGTCACAAAGAAAGAACTGCAAACAACAACCAGTGACTCCTTCTGCTCTCTCGTGGAAGTTGGAGGGTTAAAAGGTGGTAGAGGCAGATACAAATTGGTAAAAAGAACTGATAGTACACAGGTTTACAACTTTAACATTCTCAGCTTTCACAGGTTCTTTGATCAAGACTCCAATCCTCTGGACTTGCTGTTCTCATCAGTGTTGGGCAATGGTACAGGAGGCCACCTGCTCGGCATCTTTCCTCCCCCCGCCCCAGACTGCTGAACCATCGGGGGTGCCGAAGGCACAGCAGGGGATGGAGTAGGGAGGACATTGAAAACATGAACTAGGTAAGATTCATAGCGATTTTCAGGATACTTATCAGGCTGCAACGCTGCAAAAATTCCGGCAGCAGCAGACCGTTCAGCCTTAAGATCTTTTAAGACGGTAATTATAAGCTTCCATGCAGTTGCTAATGATTTAGCTTCTTTATCTCCATTGCTGACTTTATCCCATAATTTCTGCCCTATATCGTCCCAAAGTTCAAGTTTAAGTTTTGAGTCACTAATGCTCTGTCCTGGTTTTGTTAAAAACAAGTTTCTCTTTTAGTGAATTTTTGCCTGTCAGCTAAAGCCTTCATATTAGCTGCATTTTCCTGGAGAACGCAACACATGTTTTGGTTAAACCTAGCAATGGAATGCAAACTTATTGATAAGCACGGATGGACATCTCGCGAGAGGGGCAACGAGAAAACTGATGACCGAGAGACTGACCAATGGTGTATAACATTCCATTCACGTGAATACTTCATATAAAGTGGGAGATCACGAGGATCTCGACCCTTTTTTCCTCGTGGCTGACATTAGGAGAGGATCTTGCTGGTCGTCCCTGAGAACTGAGGCCTAGTGACAGACTGAATCCAGCTCCGGTTGGCTGCAGTGTCCAATCCAGGACTTTGGGTGCTGGCTCTGCAGTTGCTGAGACTTAGAGGATTGGTTTTGTATATTTTGTATTATTTTCTCTGTTCTTATTAGTAGCATTAGTAAAACATCTTTAACTTTTCCAACTCTCTTCTCTCTGTCCTTCTTTCCCTCCCGATCGCCTGTCCTGAGTGGGAAGGGGAGAGAGGGAGGGGCAAAAGGGGGAAGTGGGGGGGAGAGGAGGTTAACAATACATCTGCCAGGGTTTGATTGTCACCCCGCACGCAATCTTAACCCTCGACAGATAATTGGCGTCCAACGTGGGGCAAGAGAAAGGGGTAAATTTGGAGATTTTTGGCTTTTCTACTGCTCTGACGTACCTTTCAATTTTCTTGGCACGGTGCCAACTCATAGAGTTGTGATACTCGCGCGTCTGCTTCGGATATGTTTTAGTGGTATTAAGGCAAAGTGAATTACATTGATTTAAAGATGTTATGGCAAAAGTTGTATCAGTTATTTTCTACATTGTGCTCGCTGATCCCATATCTGTGTTGGTGTTTCTTTCTAAATCGAAGTATTCATTATATAACAACAAGAAACTGGACAGCGGTCATGATGATACTGTGTGGTATGGCACTGGTTTATTTCATTATATTGCAGCCGCTAATGAATTTCTACTCGATTCTGCTTTACCTCGAAAAACCTCCAGGAGAGATTAAAGAGCAGAATGGCTCTGTATTTACTAATTGGTCAAGCGAATCTTTAGAAAGACTGACTAACAATACTTTTGTGTTTTCGCTAGGACAGTTTGCAAATGTTTTAGAGAACTTCGAATATCCTTGGAGCTTTGATAGAACTGTGATGGTGTTATCTGTTTTGCTGAATGTGTGTCAGTTTGTGTTACTGTTAAGAGAAATGAGGTTCAATAGGAGGTTTGCGTCTCTTTTTAGTCCTGAGATTTGCAGTGCGTCTTCGGAAGCTTTAGCAAAAAGCACTCCTAGCCGCTCGAGAAAAGGCAAAACAGCCAAAGCTGCTGCTGCAGCCACTGCCCCCCCAACCGCGGCTTCACAGGCTGAAGCTACAGCTCCTCCGCAGAGCTCCTCTGCCAAGGTTGCTGCAGATAACATTACCTCTCCAGCCTCAAAGGCTAACAAGGCAGCCCCCCCTTCTTCACACACTGCTCACTGTTGCTGCTGTAACCACAGCAATCACTGTGACAGTCATTCAGACTCTGGAAATGAATCAAATGATGGTGAACCCATATCAGCATCAGTTGCCGGTTGTAAGAAAGTCACTAGAAAGACTACCCGTGCAGCAGGTGATGGCACAGGGCCAACATCAACCCAAGAGGCATCATCAGGACAGGGTGGAGATGAAGTGACCACCACTCGGTCCTTTTCTCCAGGTGAGCTGAGAGATCTGCAAAAAGACTTTAGTCGTCGTGAAGGCGAGAATATTTTAACCTGGCTGCTGCGATGCTGGGACAATGCGGCAGAAACAATTGAATTAGAAGGTGGTGAAGCCAGGCAGCTGGGATCTCTGTCAAAAGATTCCACCATTGATAGGGCAATTTCAAGAGAGTCTAATGCCGCTACTCTCTGGACCTGACTCCTGGCAGCTATGAAAGTCAGATTTCCCTACAAGGAAGATTGTATATCCAAGTTAGGGAAATGGAATACTATGGAGAGAGGTATCCAGTTCCTGAGAGAATTAGCTGCGCGAGAGATCATCTATCTAGGACCAAACAGCCAAGAGGGGACAGACCCAGATAGAATCAATTATACAAAATCTATGTGGCGCAGATTTGTACAAAGTGCACCACCTGCATATGCTAAGTCATTGGCAGGAATGGTCTGGTCAGCTAGAGGTGCACAAGAAATTAATGAAGTGATTGAGCAGCTCCGGTGCTTTGAGGACAGCCTTGCTGGTTCTCTACGGGCTTGTGTCTCTGCTGTGGAGAAACTGTGTGAAAAATCTGATGACCGGTTTGAAAAGCTGTTGCAAGAAATCAAAGAGCTCAGAGAAGACACATACCATTCACGACCTGCACAAACCTATGTTTCAGCTGTTAGGAGAAGGCGTTTCCAATCTCAAGAGAGAGGGCAGAGACAGCCCACAAAAAGAGGTTCACTGTGGTTCTTCCTACATGAACAGGGAGAAAACATGAATAAGCGGCATGGAAGGTCTACCTCAGAACTTCAAGAACGAGTACGTGAGATAAAAGGAAAAACTCCTAGGAAGGTGGCTGCTCCAGTTTACAAAAGGAGCAGAAGAGATTCTGATGCTCTTGAAGGAACCTCTAATTCACACCCAGAGACTGTGCAAAACAGGAATTAGAGGTGCCCTGCCTCCAACCAGGTGGAGGAAAGGGATAACAGAGTTTATTGGACTGTACAAATACTATGGCCTGGTACAACACAACCCCAGGAGTACAAAGCTTTAGTGGACACTGGTGCTCAGTGCACAATAATTCCTTCTAATTATAAAGGAACGCAATCCATCAATATTGTTGGAGTGACTGGGGGATCCCAGGAGCTGACTGTTGTAGAGGCTGAAATGAGCCTAACTGGAAAAAACTGGCAAAAGCATCCCATTGTGACTGGTCCAGATGCTCCGTGTATCCTTGGTATAGACTACCTCAGGAGAGGGTATTTTAAGGACCCAAAAGGGTATAGGTGGGCATTTGGTATAGCAGCTGTGGACACTGAGAAAATTGAACAGCTGTCTGATTTGCCTGGTCTTTCAGATGACCCTTCTGTTGTAGGACTGCTGATGGTTGACGATCAGCAGGTGCCAATTGCTACCACGACGGTGCATCGCCGGCAATATCGCACCAATCGAGACTCTTTGATTCCTATCCAGAAGCTGATCCGTCAATTGGAAAGCCAGGGTGTGATCAGTAAGACTCGCTCACCTTTTAACAGCCCAATCTGGCCAGTGCGTAAGTCTAGTGACGAGTGGAGACTAACTGTAGACTATCGTGGCCTGAATGAAGTTACACCACCACTGAGTGCTGCTGTGCCTGACATGCTAGAACTGTAATTTGAACTGGAGTCAAAGGCAGCCAAGTGGTATGCTACAACTGACATTGCTAATGCATTTTTCTCTATTCCTGTAGCAGCAGAGTGCAGGCCGCAGTTTGCTTTCACCTGGAGGGGCATCCAGTATACATGGAATCGCTTGCCCCAGGGGTGGAAACACAGTCCTATCATCTACCATGGACTGATCCAGACCACGCTGGAGCAAGGTGAAGCTCCAGAATACTTGCAATATATTGATGACATCATCGTAGGGGGCGACACAGCGAAAGAAGTCTTCGAGAAAGGTGAGAGAATAATTCATATTCTTTTGGATGCTGGTTTTGCCATAAAACGGAGCAAGGTCAAGGGACCTGCACGAGAGATCCAGTTTTTAGGAATAAAATGGCAAGATGGCCGTCGTCAGATCCCAATGGATGTGATCAACAAAATTGCAGCAATGTCTCCACCTACTAATAAAAAGGAGACACAGAGTTTCTTGGGCATTGTAGGTTTTTGGAGAATGCATATTCCTGACTACAGCCACATTGTGAGCCCTCTCTATCGAGTGACTCGTAAGAAGAACCAATTTGAGTGGGGCCCTGAACAACGACAAGACTTTGAACAAATTAAGCGTGAGATAACTCATGCGGTGGCCCTTGGACCAGTCCGAACTGGAGTAGATGTTAAAAATGTGCTCTACACTGCAGCCGGAGATAATGGACTTACCTGGAGCCTCTGGCAGAAAGCACCAGGAGAAACCCGAGGTTGACCCTTAGGTTTTTGGAGTCGAGGATACAAAGGATCTGAGGCCAACTATACTCCAACTGAAAAGGAGATACTAGCAGCATCTGAAGGAGTTTGAGCTGCTTCAGAAGTGATCGGCACTGAAGCACAGCTCCTCCTGGCACCTCGACTGCCGGTGCTGAGCTGGATGTTCAAAGGGACGGTTCCCTCTCCACATCATGCAACCGAAGTTACGTGGAGTAAATGGATTGCACTGATCACACAACGAGCTCGAATTGGAAGTCCCAACCGTCCAGGGATATTAGAAGTTATTACAGACTGGTCAGAAAGCAAAGACTTTGGGATGTCTCCAGATGAGGATGAAGTAAAACGTGCTGAAGAAGCACCACCATATAATATGCTTTCAGAGACTGATAAGCAGTATGCACTGTTCACAGATGGATCCTGTCGTCTTGTAGGAAAACATCGAAGGTGGAAAGCTGCTGTGTGGAGTCCCACACGACAAGTTACAGAAGCCACTGAAGGACAAGGTGAATCCAGTCAGTTTGCAGAAGTGAAAGCCATCCAGCTGGCTTTGGACATTGCTGAACGAGAGAAGTGGCCAATACTTTATCTCTATACTGACTCATGGATGGTAGCAAATGCCTTGTGGGGGTGGCTACAGCAATGGAAGAAAAGCAACTGGCAGCGCAGAGGTAAACCCATTTGGGCTGCCACACTGTGGCAAGACATTGCTGCTCGGCTAGAGAGCCTGCCTGTGAAAGTTCGGCATGTAGATGCTCATGTACCTAAAAGTCGAGCCACCGAGGAACATCTAAACAACCAACAAGCAGATCAAGCTGCTAAGATTAAAGTAGCTGAGATGGACTTGGACTGGCAACATAAAGGTGAACTTTTCCTAGCTCGGTGGGCCCATGATGCTTCAGGGCATCAAGGTAGAGATGCAACATACAAATGGGCTCGTGATCAAGGGGTGGATTTAACTATGGACACTATTTCACAGGTTATTCATGAATGTGAAACTTGCGCTGAAATCAAACAAGCAAAACGGTTAAAACCTGTATGGTATGGGGGGCGATGGTTAAAGTATAAGTATGGAGAAGCTTGGCAGATTGATTATATGACACTTCCACAAACACGTCAAGGTAAGCGTTATGTACTTACAATGGTGGAAGCAACCACTGGATGGTTGGAAACATATGCCGTACCTCATGCTACAGCCCGAAATACTATCTTGGGCCTTGAAAAGCAAGTCCTTTGGCGGCACGGTACGCCAGAAAGAATTGAATCAGACAATGGTACTCATTTCAAAAACAGTACTATAGACAATTGGGCCAAAGAACATGGTATTGAGTGGGTATATCATATTCCATATCATGCACCAGCCTCTGGGAAAATTGAAAGGTACAATGGTTTGTTAAAAACTACACTAAAGGCACTTGGTGGTGGAACCTTTAAAAACTGGGATTCACATTTAGCAAAAGCCACTTGGTTGGTCAACACTAGGGGATCAACCAATCGAGCCGGGCCTGCCCAATCAGAAATTCTACGGACTGTAGAAGGAGATGAAGTCCCTGTAGTACACATGAAAAATATGTTAGGAAAGGCAGTCTGGGTTACTCCTGCCTCAGGCAAAGGCAAACCTATTCGTGGGATTGTTTTTGCCCAGGGACCTGGCAGCACCTGGTGGGTGATGCTTAAGGATGGAGAAGTTCGGTGTGTACCTCAAGGGGATTTGATTCTAGGTGAAAATATGCAATGCTGAACTGTATGATGTGAATTGCCGCACTAACAATGTTTAATAAGTGTCTTTCAGATCAAGACAATGGTGATGAAACTAGAGCTAGCTTCTTCGAGTGGCGCCCGACACCTTCTTCGAAGTTGGTGTCCTTAACCCACAAACAGTGGTCATGAGATGCACTTGTACCATTTTTCCTGCCCTGGGAGACTGTTGTGACAAAATGAACTTAATGAACTTTTCAAAGGATGGTCCACTGATTAATTACTCCTGTGTATATATGTACATATGTGTGTATATATATATATATATATATATATAGTAGTAGTGATTAATTAGATTGTATTGATAGATTGTATTGATAAGGTTTAAGTATTCAGTGAATGTCATATTATAAGGGGTGGAATGTTCTGGTTTTGTTAAAAACAAGTTTCTCTTTTAGTGAATTTTTGCCTGTCAGCTAAAGCCTTCATATTAGCTGCATTTTCCTGGAGAACCCAACACATGTTTTGGTTAAACCTAGGAATGGAATGCAAACTTATTGATAAGCATGGATGGACATCTCGCGAGAGGGGCAACGAGAAAACTGATGACCGAGAGACTGACCAATGGTGTATAACATTCCATTCACGTGAATACTTCATATAAAGTGGGAGATCACGAGGATCTCGGCCCTTTTTTCCTCATGGCTGACATTAGGAGAGGACCTTGCTGGTCGTCCCTGCGAACTGAGGCCTAGTGACAGACTGAATCCAGCTCCGGTTGGCTACAGAGTCCAATCCAGGACTTTGGGTGCTGGCTCTGCAGTTGCTGAGACTTAGAGGATTGGTTTTGTATATTTTGTATTATTTTCTCTGTTCTTATTAGTAGCATTAGTAAAACATCTTTAACTTTTCCAACTCTCTTCTCTCTGTCCTTCCTTCCCTCCCGATCGCCTGTCCTGAGTGGGAAGGGGAGAGAGGGAGGGGCAAAAGGGGGAAGTGGGGGGGAGAGGAGGTTAACAATACATCTGCCAGGGTTTGATTGTCACCCCGCAATCTTAACCCTCGACATGCTCATAACAGTCTTTTCAGGTTTTAATTGCTTCAGTGTAGTAATTATCAGTTTCGGGGCGGTTACAAGGCCGAGAATATATTTTTCACTGCAACTGATCGCCTTCCACAACACAGTTCCCACTTTTTCCCAAGTCTCTATTTGAAAAGCTCCTGACAGATCAGCAGGAAACCCATTGCCTCTCCACCAAATTCAAAGTTTTTTGACGTTACTCTCCTCATAGTTCACCCTTCTCATAGAGAGGATATGCGAGAGGAGTCGCACTATTTCTTCTTCTTCTTTAAAAATATTCTGCCCCATCTCCTCTCGCCCCCAGCTGCTCACCTCTTTGGGTGTCCGTTGCAACAATATCGGATCCTCTATCTCTCCTCTGTCACTTCTGTAGCGATCAATCAGGAGACACGCAGCCTGCAGACTACGTCCCGATCACGGTCCAGCCATGCCGTCTCCAGCTGGTGCTCGCTCCTCGCAGCAGTTGTCCCCTCGCCGTAAATTCTCCTTGCATATCACGTCGGCATCGCCACTTGCGAGCGTGAAAAATCATGGACTCCACACAATCCAATATGAATTCAAGCGAAGCCATTTATTACAGAAACAAGCCTCCTTATATATGCAGTTATTTCCTGATCACGCGTCCACGCTCCAAGCATGCATTAGCTGATTGGACATTGTCTATGTTCATGAGCTGTCTACGCGCCCAAGTCTCACTGCTAATAGGTCTGTTGATTTATGTTGTGTTCTCAGCTTTCCAAGGTGGCCTTGAAATTCTTTTGGGCCTGGGTAGTTTAATAACAAATCTCCATCTAAGAGAAACCCATCCACACAGTAACTTCAAGAAAATTCAAAAACATCCAAAACACTTCAAAAACTGATCATGGAGAGCTCTGGTTCCCCAATGAGTAAATTTAGGATTCCCTTAACCTAATTTTTGGGGACTATCTCTCTACTATCCGGTAAAAAAAATAACATCCCCCATTCTTGAGATCTGCACCTATCCGTTGTCTACAATATCCTAACAATCCTAACAATTGTCTTTTCCCTTTTATAAACCAATGTCCTAAATATTTTACGTCTGGTTCTACAAACTTCAATTTACTCTCTGATACTTTTAATCCTTTGTGTCTAAAAAAGTTCAATAATCCTATGGTTCTTTTTCATACTGTCTCTTCTGCTTCGTTCCGGCAATTAATAAGTCGTCTATTATATTAACTTTACCCCAGAAGGGGGTTCAAATTCTAACAATAGTTTTTCTAACACTTATCCAAATAAATTTGGTAATTCTGTAAAACCCTGTGACGATACGGTCTATCTTAATTGTTGTTTTCGTCCCATTCAAAAACAAAATAATTCCTGCTACTCTCATCTAAGGGGCAGGCCCAAAATACATCTTTTAGATTTACTACGCTATACTAAATGTTTTCTGGGGACATCTGGTTTAGCAATATATATAGATTTGCTACCACAGGAAATCGGGATATGGTTGGTTTTGACTTTGTCCTGTGGCGTTATCACATATAGTTTTACTTTTAATATTCCCTGTTCAATTTCTATAGTCATGCCTAATGCCACAATTAAATCTCTCCCCAATAGATTATTTTCAGCCTCTGGGACTAATAAGAAGTCATTTAGGCAATTTCTTATTTAGATTCAATTTCCACATAATCCAGTATGAGAACTTTGAAGGGTTCTCCCTTTGCTTCCACTACGAGGGCAGTCTTCTTTAAAATGCATCCTCTGGGAAGGTAGACCTTCCTACCCCCGTATCCACCAAAAAGATCACTTCTTCTTTATGGGGGCCTATCTTGAGTTTTATTAAGGGCTCTGTTGTTGTCTTTGCCCCTAATATATATAGAGCCCCTGCTCCTCTAAACATCTTCTCATTTTGCTCTCTATTTCTACAACTTCACTGCATATGTCCCTTTTTCCCACAATAATAACAACAAATAGGGACATTCTCTCTCTGTATTCGATTCATAGGAGGTCTGTTTACCGGGACCGATCTCCCCCTTTGTTCATTTTGTTCTTCTCTAACCGGTGTTAGTTTCTCTGCCTTTTGAGTCTCCCTTACTGCGGCTACTAAGAATTTTTTCCTTTGCTCTTTGTTTCTCCCCATCTCTTTGAGTTTTTCTAATTTCTTTCTTATATCTCCCCAGGATTTTGCTACAAACTGGGGGTCTACTCCTGAGTATATTTATCCTTTTTCTCAAAAACATATATTTCTACAGTTCTCAAACTTCCTTCCCAGCATGAAACATATCGCTTTCTTCTTGACCAAAAAGTTCTTTACCATTTACATACAGTAATAGACCATTTTCTCTTTACCCTTCCCCTGGGTAAATTCTTCATTCCAAAATTCTAACGTGACACCCCCCCCTCCCCCCGCCAGGGACTGTCAGGGGGGTTTCTCTGGCAGGTTGCTCCCCTCCAACCTCTTGGGCCCCTTCCGTGGGTCCCGCTAGACCTAAGGACTTGCTTGTTCCCTGGCCTATCCTGACTGGTTCACAACGTGTGACTCGAATCCATGACCAAAACAAACTCTTCACTCGCTTTGTCCCTTCAGTGGCCAAGCCCCTTGTGGGGTGTTGGAACCGCAATTAGAAGGACTCCGCACTCGCTTTGCAACCAGGTTGTGTTTCAGCCAACACCAGTCACACACACCACCCGACCCAGCGGTACTTACAGTCCACTTTTCCCGTTGGGAACTTCATGCTCTCTGGATTACGGGTGAACTGCAGTATGGGGAGGAGCTCAGTTCTTTTGTTTATGCTTTATCATGTAATAACGTTGGATCTCCAGACACTCCGAGCACTAGGGCCACTGGTTAGAGTGGGGCGCCTCCCCGAGCTCAGAGTGGTGCAGAGATATCCAAGGTTATCACGTTGGGGTCACCAATTGAAATAAACAACTCAGGCTACTCCAATCATGGATAGCAGCACCTCATGCAATTTATTACAATGTGTTCGATAATAGAATAAGCAAAACAGTGCTGGGTGTGCAGGGAACCTGCGCTCCACAAACACGCACACTAAGATCTCCAAACTGGCCCTTTTTATTGTCTTTGAGTTCCGGATTTCGGCTAGTTTCATCCTATTTTCGTTTCTTCGGTATTACTTGTTCTTTCCTTTGCGGTCTTCAGGAGGCCTTCTTGCGGTTGGTCATTCTGGAGGAAGTTCCTCTTTCTTCCTCCGTGTCTTCTTACCTTGTGACCTTCTAGTTTCACAACTAGTCTTACAGTTGGTTTAAAGCAAGCCAGGTTTACAATTAGCCACACAGTTTGCTCAAAGCTTAGCCTGATTTCCTTTGTCCTAGTGACAGAGAGAATTGACAATTAACTAATTAACACCTAAAGAACTAACACTTGACACTTAGAGAGCTAACCCTTTAACCCACATCACTATGGCCTAGCCTTGCTTAACTCTGTGTAACATATTGTACGAAAAACGGGACTTCACTGACACCTTGCAAAAATAATAATCCTTGGGTGAATCCTTGGCGCATCCTTCGGTAAACTAGATTACAGAAACTTCGGCACAGGACAGGAGATGCCTAACCAACTCATCACACTGTACCAAAGGTGACCATGTACAAAGAAAGAGGACCCGTGTTAACTGTCGTGGTTGAGACGGACAAACGACATAGACCAAGTTCTTCCAGGATGAAAGTAGTAGATGCCATTTATTGCCACAAGTGCATTTTTATACAGTTTTACCAATTCATGTGTCTCTTCACTATTGGTTACAAGTTACAGCAGTAACATCTCATTGGCTAATTTTGCTATCATCAGTGTTACTCTTCTACTCCCTTCTCTCTCACGGGTACATCCTTAACATCTCCGGATACTCCTTTACTCACGGGTAGACCTTCATATCTTCAAGGCTAATTTCTGTTCCCATGCCCTCCATCAGGGAATCCACGGACCCACCGTAGTCCCCCACAATTCCCCCTTTTTGTTTTTGTGCTAAAAAAATTGCCTTCATTGTCGACTGCAGGGCCCTTTGCAGCAGAGAAATCATGCATGGCAACATTAGTAACACAACCACAACAATCATCAAAACAATCAGTCCCGTTTTCACTACTGATAGCAACCATCCTAAAAACCTCCAACCACTAAGCAATTTATTTAACAAATCCCATGAAAAATCTTCACACCCATGTCCTTTAGCTAATAACAAAAAGTCTATTGCGGCTCTACTCTGTCATGTGGCATGTCTTACAGAATCTACATCTAACAAAAGTCCACTTAAAGCCTTAGAAGTTCTGTTAGTTTGCTTAACTAACCAGCATCCTAATTTTTCTAAAGTATTTAAAGCTTTAGCTGTGCCAACACCAGATACATGAGGTTCTAAACCCCCTAACCCTGATCCCCAAAAGTCTACATTATCATCACATTTGACTCATATACATGCAAAAAGTATTTTTCTCGTCTTGCTCTTCTGTGATCTATTATCATAGATACATTGGGTGTTAAGAGAGTTAATAGTCCCAAAATACACAGTCCTCCAACAGCATTAGAAGGAATTCCTGGCCAGACTCTATCTCCACAGATCAAGAATACACCATACAGGAGGTTTTTGGGGTCGCTGTCCCACACTATCAATGACACCCCTTGGATTCTTCTGCGAGGCGTTACACCATCGAGTTTCATTTCTATAGTCACCAAGGGTAGCACTAACATTTTGCAGTCTTATCCATTCATGTTCTCGTATATTGTTCTGACACTTTTCACAAACCAGGTTGATACAAGCGTCCATGGACATAGATGCCAGCAATTCCAGTTCCTGTGGTTCAATATCTGCTTCCAGGAGGTAATTAATCCAAAGTGCCATGTTGGTATTACTACAGTTCGTTGCAATGCCTTTGCACCAATCACTATTTTGAAACAGTTGTGGGATGCTGCTGTAGTTATCAAGGGGGATGCCAACCAAGCATGTGTGGAACAGGTTTTCCAGAGATGCCATAACTAGGCATATAGAGTCCTGGTCAGTCATGTTGGCTAAAGTAATCCACGTTAGTCTTTGTCTGTGCAGGCATCCAAAGCGCAGCAGATGCAGCAATCATTGCCAGGAAGATAACACAGATTTCACATTTCATGCTGGCAACCATTGCGGCCCTTGATCTGTAAGGACACAAGCATAGCCTCTCCCCCAGGTTATCAATTGATGTGGCCTTTTCCATTGACCATTAACTAGTGATTTGACCACAACTAACGTAGGTTCCTTCTGATTTAGCATGTTTTTGGGTCACACTTGCAAAGTGTTTCATCACATACAATGCTTTTGACAATTGGTTTTGTGGTGTTTTCCCTACTTCTCCCCCCTTTTTGTTTAAAAAAAGAAAAAAAACAAAAACACAGTTCAGAATCAGATACGTACGTTGGACCTCGACTACGTACTCAGAATCTCAAATCAATTTTAGAGGTTCCTCCTTAAAAAGCTCTAAGTAATGTAAGGCTGCACCAAGTTCTACTAATTGGGTTGAACCTTCAATAATTTTTACAGAATGATGCCAATTGTTATCTTCACACCAAACCACTACAGCTTTATGAGACTTTCCTGAACCCTCAACAAAAACTGTGCAAGTATGTAGGATCAGACCAGATACACGTATGGCCTATGACCTGATGTTAAAGAATTGCAGGTTCTGCAGCAATTTACATTTTACATTTATGCATGCCAAAAGCTGTGCTGTTAAGAAAACCAGCTAGTGCAATTTACAAAGACATAGATTGCAAATAAAAAAAAATCAAAATTAAGCTTCACAAATGGTACATGTATGACAAAAGGATCATGGCCTTTTGAGACTTAAATTCATTCCCTGCTTTTCTTGATCAGAGTAACAATCAGTATATCAGTCTGTTAGCAATCTCATCATACTGTCCCACAAGAGCCACAGGTTTTTTCTATGTTGTAGCTGTAAACAGACAAATCTGCAAGTCCAATCGAATGCAGTCAGCCTGTAAGGTTGTCATAAATTTATTCCTCAAAATCTCTAACTCCATTTTGGCTGTCATATTTATTGGATATTGTTTTCCCTTACCAGATCGAAGTCCTGTTTCAGATCTATCAGTGCAGTGTTTGCTTTATCGAAACACTGACTCTTAATATTAGTGGAAATAGAGCATTCAAAATTTCCCTGGAAATTTTTCACTTGCACAAGTAGATCTGCACCATCCAAGCAGCTTCTTGTAGGACATGTAACTAAACAGAATTCTCAGAAAACGTTATTTCAGCTTACAATTTACTTAACAAATCTTGACCCAAGAGAGGTACAGGGCTTTCTGGCAAATACAAGAATTCATGTATTAAAACTTTGTTCCGAATTTGGCATTCTATTAGTCTCAAAAAACAGCTTTTCTTTCGTTTTCTCCCATGACCTCAAAAACTAGCACAGTGAATTTACTAAGAAGTCTCTTACAACCAGTTACCACAGAATGAGGAGACTTAGGGGTGACCTTATTAATGTTTATAAATATATAAAGGGTGAGTGCCACGAGGATGGAACCAGGCTCTTCTCAGTGGCAAACAATGATAGGACAAGGGGTAATGGGATCAAGCTGGAACACAAGAGGTTCCACTTAAATTTGAGAAAGAACTTCTTCTCAGTGAGGGTGACAGAGCACTGGAACAGGTTGCCCAGGGAGGTTGTGGAGTCTCCTTCCCTGGAGACATTCAAAGCCCGCCTGGACATGTTCCTTTGCGACCTCTCCTAGGCGTTCCTGCCCCAGCAGGGAGATAGGACTGGATGGTCTTTTCAGGTCCCTTCCAATCCCAAACATACTGTGATACTGTGATATATATATATATATATATATATAATATTTTTGTTTAATTTCCCAGCTTCATTAGAAGTATGGATCCACTGGTGATGCCTTTAAATTTCACCCTCAGACTCCTTCATGCAGTATTACAGGTCTCTAGCAGTAACATTGCTTAGGGGAGGGGCGCGGGGGGGAATAAAACCTCCCTCTCACCCCCATCTGAGATGGGAAGACGTCCAGCTCAACATGAAAACAAATCAGTTTGAACTCCACATCAAACCAGCCTGGCTCTACTCCACACCCAAATGAGTACCAGTCTGACCCAGAGAAGTACTGAGCGCTCTGACCCCCAAAAGCTGACCAGTGTGAAAAGACTGACTTCAGCAAGGAGGTAAAATGATGAGCTCTTTCCTAAGATGTGCCAAAACCTAAGAAACAAGACAGAAGCAAAAAGAAACAACACCAACAACCCCTCATTCAATGTCGAGAAGCAACACAGTGCCACAACAAGGATGGGTGACAATACTCCAGGGAACATAAAAGACAGAGCAGGGGGACTAAAGCCCCCCTTTCTCCGCTTAGCAGCAGGAAGACAGGTTGTTTGTGGTTTTTTTTTTTCTGCAGTTCAGATGTACCAAGGCCACGCAGCTGGCGTAATCGCTGGTATGAAGTAGGAGGCTCTGGCAAACTCCTCGCAGCTCGACACAGGCCTGGGATATTTTGCTTTTTTGTTTTCCCATTTCATTTCAACCATAATACACTTCATATGCAATTTCAAGCAGCTCAGCAATAGTTACATTCCTCAGCCCCATTTACGTTTCACAAGTTACAGATGTCAAAAAACCAGCATATTAAACATCAATCCATTATTTGAGTTTCTTACATCCAAATCAGTTCATACTGTAGCAACTTTTAAATACATCTTCATACAATACCAAGTTCACATCCATCGTAACATTTAAGTGTGGGGTTTTTTTGTTTTTTTTGTTTTTTTTCCAATGCAAATCAGAGTTTAACAATTTAAATTCTTTTCTGGTCTCAAAATTACTAGATAACAATAGAAGCAATTACTCTAATGCGGAAGGATGCATCCTAAGGGGGAGCAAGGTGGAATTTTAGTAATGGAACCGGTTCCCATTTTGTAATTATCTCCCCCAACAAATTTATTTTGGTACCAAATATAAATATGCAAATTAAAATACTGAGCTCAGATATGAAAACCAAATACCAAGTTCAAATATGCAGACAGATCAGAGTTACACTTATTCAAGACAATATCTCGATTTTAGCATTGCACCTTTGAACCACTTACTGCTCAGCCAGGTAGTGGTGCTGCTGGGTCTCCCTGACAAAACAGGTCAGTGTGCGCTGGAGCCCCATCGGCACCGGCCCCCCCCGCCGCTGCAGCAAGCTGGACCGGGCAAGGCTTTTATCAGTGTCTCATCTGGGGTGCTACAACTGTTATCCCAAAACCAGGGTTCTTTACTTGGTGTGCATACACAAGAGCCAAATTTAGTACATAGTGATGAAACACAGCCCATCACAGAGTTGTGCAAGTCTGAATGCCGGAATAAAGCTAGTGTGCTAGAAAGAAAAATAACAGCTACTACACACAAAATTTTACCATCACATTCACACAGTAAAGAACTAAATTACTCATGATCTTCTGTATTATCACAAAACGCACATTTTGAGTCTCATTCTCGTTATTTAACAGTCTGTGAAATCACTGGACCACACAACAAAGGCCTACTAAAACTGCAACATGCTTAAATAGATACCCACAAAGAAAACAGGTTAATGAGGAGAGCATATTGCAGACTTCAGCAAGTTTACTGTGACCTGTGTGTTATCAGTTAACTCTCTCTCAGCTTGTTGAAGTTCAAACCATTCCACCTGTAAAACTGTCTGAAATGATTCGATGATCTCTTGTAGAGTTTTATTTTTCTCCTGTTCTTCTCACTTTAGAAACAACAAAGAGTTATACTTCAAGGTTCTATTCTCCGGACACTTTTCCCAATCATCAAACTTACACAGCAGCCACCATTTATTACAATATTTCACAAGATTTTCCTTCCTCATATTTCCAAGTGCTTTCCTATGTTCTAAAACACCTCCCAATACCGATTTCTTATGAACACGACTGAAAACAGTCATTCCTGACCCCATCTCGTAACTAGAAACTACGAGAAGAGGGAGGGAGGGGGGGAAAGCACAGGGCTGCTTGCAGCGCAAGTGGGAAAAGTGGGGAGAAGGTTTTACGGCGCACTTATACCACAAAGAAACAATTCTAACAACGACCAGTGAAACAATTAACTCACATTCCTGACAAGCTGCTTGATTTTCAGAGAGGCAACACACAGAAACACATAATATGTACTGTAAAACTCGCAGATAATATGTTGATAGCAAACATTAGCATTCTCTACTGCTAATTTCAACACCAGTGCTTCCTTAGCTTCTAAGTTTTCAACCTGCTTATTGATGGCCTCTTGAAGATGGTCAATAAATTGCATGTAATTCTCATTGGGACCCTGATTAATAGTTGCAAATGATTTGGCTGCTTTGTCGGTTTCAGGCACCTTTATCATAGCTTGATATGCGAGGTCTCTTGACTGCCTCAGGATTTCAGGAATTTATCGTGCCTGTAATTGTGGTGTGTCAATTAGTGTCTCTTCCAAGTGTTGGGGGTTAAATCCCAGCTTTTTGGTAAGTTCGGTTTACGCTCTGAAACTCTACCCCCACCCTCAGGATTTTGCTCTGCAGCAGCGTGGGAGGGGGGCGGGGGCAGGCTGAGGGGACCTAGGTGTATAGAAATTACGTTATTTGGCTCACTCTGGCTCACCACAGGAGGATCTTCCTCACCTAAATCTCCAGGCAAGGGGGGATAGGAAAAAAAAAAGTCCACTTTTTCATTCTGCGACTGATAGCAGCGGGGCAGAAGGTTGAACTGTGACCAATGGCGGTGACGCAGACGGCGGAACCGCGATTGATGATGGTGGAGCACATGTTTGAACCGTGATTGATGACGGCGGAGCAGTCGGTTGAATGCACTACTCTGACCGGTGCTCCGGGGGCCCCTCCCGAGATCGTATATAACCCAACGCTGTTTTTTCATGTGAGTCTTTCATAGCTTTTATCTGATCTCGGGGCCACACATACGTACGCTCCTCCTCTATTCCCTTTAACTTTCCAAGAAAGTGTCGCGGATCCTTATCCGTATCAGATAATATGGACTTGGGCGGTGTTGACAAACCTTTAGTAACAGGGAGAGTTGGAGTAGTACTTAATCTCGCCTTTTCCTCTGAATCTGGCCCAGGAGAGCCAGGAAGACCATCCCTCCCCGCTGTCTCTGCATGTTCCCGTTGCTCTTTTAATCCTCTGAAAGTCTCTAGCAACAAGTGACATGTTGTTAACAGTTCAGTTGTTTCTTTGCATCTTTCACTAGTGCTTTCCCCATAGTAACACAGTCCTTCCTTTGTAAAGCCAGTTCCAGAGGGCTAATACCCTGCTTCTTCAGAAGCAACTTTCATGTAGATAATATAATACCCTCTTCTTTAGATAAGTTCCACCCCCTCCCCGTTCCTGGTAGCTCACCAACTCTTAGTGTGGCGTCTTTTCAATGATCCGGATCTTCGGCAGCTCTCCTCGGCTGCTCTATCAGCTGTACCGGGCTCTGTCTCCACAGCTCTTCTTTGGCTGTCACAGTTTCACGCTGTCTCCTCTTCATGCGAGATCCTCTTCAGGCAGGATCACGTCGGGGTCACCATATGTCATTAACAATCACTGCTCAGCTGCGACCAGAAGGAGCCGGAGGTGGAGACTCTGGACATGGTGTCCTGGAACTCATTGTAATAAGAACCGCCTTCTCGAAGACAGGTTATAAATAAGTATAGGCATTCCTAAAACTTTCATGAATATGTAACACTTGACTGCATTTAACCAAACTCACAGCTACTGTAATTTTACACACGTATTAGGTGAAATGATTCCCCGTGTGTCTGGCGTCATAGATAAATACATACCTTCTTTATAACCTCAAGGGCTGTAAGGTCATTCTGCGCCTCACTAGCTCCATGCCCTATTTGGTTAAGAGGGGGTCCCACCAGCAACCACAATGTGTTTTGCAACCCTCGCAATGTCCCCCTTGCAAGCCTTCATGCAAGCAGCATAGCTGCACTCCTTCAGCACGAATCATAACTACATTTTCCACACAATTATACTTTTGGTCATCTTCACAAACTAGGCCTTCAGTTTTGATTCTTGGATGATTCACGTTATTCTCTCTGTCCCTCAGAGTTCTTCTGCAGAAAGGAAAACAAACGGGACTCACCTCTTCGAGGCAAAAATAATTAAAATGATGGAAATATCCAGCGGGTATTTATCTGATGCTCCTTGCCCAGGGCATTGGAAGCTACCCATGAATTTGTGTTTAAAGGAGTTTTCAATACCAGTGGTACACTTCCCACAGTGGGGAGTTCCACCAGGACTGGCTGTCCCGAGTAATGGGCTGAACCCTTGGAATCATTTGGTCCCTTTAGAGAGGGAATCAAGGAAGGGGTTTTTGGACAGAAAGCAGTGATTTTGGGGCATCCATTTACCCCCCACCTGTCATTTACCCCTGTGACAGCTTGCCACAGACGAGTATCTCAATTACCCTCGTGAGGTCTCAAAAGCCGTTTTAGGAGGCCGTTTGTTCTTTCTACAATTCTATTAGCCTGTGAGTAATATGGGGTGTGAAAAGTCCATTTAATCCCTTCACTTTGTGCCCAGTCTTGTACGATTTTAACAATGAAATGGGAACCGTTGTCAGACTTGTGGCTTTGGAAAAGTTCCAAACAATTCTCGCAATTCTTTCACAGTATTTTCACCTGTAGCTTTTTTAAAAGTTTCTGCTTGGACTAGTCCTGACGTAATTTCCACTCCCACCAGTACAAAGTGCCTGCCCCCTGATTTCTTGAAGGGGCCAATGTAATCCACCTGCCAGGCATCCCGCAAACCTTTTCCTTCCCTTAAATGCAGAGGGTTATCTTCTAAAGGGTGCCTTTCTAGCCGTCTCCAACATTGTTCGCAAGCTGATATGCAGGTTTTACACATTTCTCTGGTGACAGGCCAGCCTCAGACCAGAGCTTCATGATACAAGTCTTTAGCTCCAGTGTGTTTGCGCTTTACATGTACACCATTCTAACAAGCCTTCCCAGTCTTCTGAAATTTGATCCTTTTGTACAGGGGTCAGTCTTGGTAATTCATCAGCTCGGTTATTCCATTCTCCTGCGGATTCCCCATCTACCTGAGGAGAAGCCACCCAGCCCACAGCAAAGATTCCTTTTTTAGCAATACTTAAAATTTCCTTGCCACTTTTTGCCACACTGGAATCCTATTAACTTCCCATCCGTTTTGCTCCCAGAATGAAGCCACTCGGTACAGCCCTTAAACACAGCATAAGAGTCAGTATAAATGTGTACAGGGGTAGCAGTTTGTGCTTCCTGTTGGAAAACACTCCATACTGCAATTAATTCACCTACTTGTGCACTACCCTCTCCCTCTGTTATAATGTGTTCATTGGAAGAGGTATGGAGTGCGACTGCCCTGTATTTCCACACTTTTCCTTCTCTTTTTGCAGAAGCGTCAGTAAACCAAGCACTAGCTGACCGATCATGTGAAAAGGGAGGTGCGACTTGAATCACTGAGGCAGGTTTATCTTGGTCATCGTCCAAGCTCTCAGTTTCTTGTATAGCTAGATTTTTCAAAGCTCCTTCAGATACTGAGAAAATGTTGCAATAGTGTTCAATCTGAGCATACCTATTTCGTACCGAGGCCTTTTGGGCTACCCCATCAGGAGGAAGGGTCCCAGAAGTGACTGTTTTTATGACTTTAAATGGGCCTCTTAATACGATTGGCTGCTGTCGTGCAATCTTCTCTACTTCTACTAGAGGCAGACTAACAATAAACAAACCTTTCTCCCAAGCAGTGTATCTCTTTTTGTCATCCCTAAAACCCCGGGAGAAAAATCCCACAGGTCGGGTTGGACCCTCAGGGCTTCTCTTCCATATGTGACTGACAAGCCTGATAAAGCAAACTCCCATTCCACCTGAAAAGGGTCTGTAGGGTGAATAGGACCAAGGGCTTGGTGAGCTGTTGCTTCAAAAATTAGTAATCACATAGCTTCTTCCTGAGAAGCTGTCCATTCCCATTTTACCCCTTTTCTTAACAAATCGTAAAGAGGTCTAGCAATGACAGAAAAGTCTGGGATGTGTTTCCTCCAAAAAACTAACAACCCTAAAACATGCTGCAAATCCGTTTTTGATTCAGGCATTTTGATCTGAACTAAGGAAGCAAGAGTGTCCGGCGGGATGCAGGTCATCCCTCCCTTCCACAGATTCCCAGGAATTTTACTTCTTGTGAGGGTTTTTGGACCTTTTCGGGGGGAATTTGCAAACCCAGATTTTCTAAATGTGTAATTATATCCTGTTGGGTTACCCCTACTTCTGTTATTTCATTTCCACCCACAAGAGTATCATCAATGTACTGATAAACAGCTATGCCTTCGGGTTTGGGTATTTTTTCTAGCTCTTGGGCTAAAGCGTGATGAGCTAATGTGGGAGAATGTTTGTACCCCTGCGGAAGTCGGGTGAAAGCGTATTCTTGTCCTTCCCAGGTGAAAGCAAAACGATCTCTGTCTTCTGGCTGCAATGGTATCATAAAAAACATGTCCTTGACATCTGTTGTTGCCATGATTGGATGAGCCTTTTCCTGTATCATGGTTATTAGTTCAGCCAGATTGGGGACTGCGGTGGTTAGAGGATCGGTGTTGGCATTTAGCTGCCGAAAATCTATTGTAAGTCGTCACATCCCATTGGGCTTTCTAACTGGCCACACTGGAGAGTTAAAAGGAGAGTGTGTGTTAATTATGACTCACATTTCTTGTATAACTGGTTTGATGCCTTCTTTGGCACCAAGGGGCAACGGGTATTGTTTTACATTTGTAGCATGACTACATGGGAGTGCTGGTGCGACTTGCAATAGCCTTCGATGTGACAATCCAAAAGTCCACAATAATCCTTCTGAAACTTCCCACTGTCTACCTTTGAGGGTATCCATACCTAGCTAACTGTTAGGAATGTCTCCAATCACCATTTTAATAGTGACTGTGCTCTCATTTCCTGGCAACAAGAATTTTACCCAAGCAACTTTCATAACTTCTGTTGACCCTAAAGCATTAAGGACACAAAAACGTCGCTTCGAGGGAAAAACTCCACACCTGTCAGCATCTACATCACTTAGAGCAGAAATTTGTGCACCGGTGTCAATGAAAAAAGTTACAGGTTCATGCTTAGGGCCCCCTTTGGTACGCATGAGCTGCGGGATATAAATCCATCCCCCATTCCCCCGCTCACTACTAAGGAATAGAGGTTCTAGTTTTCCTGTTTCTGGGAGAGACTTTCATCCTTGACGGGGGAGGGAGCTGAAGGTATAACAGGTAGGATTGCTTTTACATTCTGTGAAGGCTCTTTTGGATTTCGCCACCTTGATACTCGTTTACTAAGTTTATCAAGGGGTAAGCCTTCCATTATATCTCTGGGAACTCCCTTTTTAATTCCTAAAACCCATCATTGTTGTTGGGCCTTAGGCTGTTCTCCCTTTGCTGTTTTAATGCATGGATGTTCTTTTTTTTGGGATACCGGTAACAGCAGCAGTGTTGGCAGAGAGGGGCAGCTTTTTGATTTCAATATTACGGATTCCTCTTGACCTCTCTTCTAGGATTTTTACTGGGCCATATTTCCTATTGTAATCTATCAATTCTTGTGTTACTTCCCCCCACGTCCACACCTTTTGAGTATTTGGTTATTGCAGGAAGTCGGGGGAGGGGTGAAAGAGGCATCCATGCTAGTATTAGTTCCTTTCCTCTGGCTCCCACTTCTGTTACCCTGGCTCCTAGCCATATTTTCCGATTTTTCTACTGGGCTCATTAGTGTGATTCTCCTTTGAATGTTAATTCCAGTAGATTTTAGTGACTCTGGAAGTCCCCTTATTAAGGGAGTCATCATGTCAGGATTCACTGGCAACATCATTGGGGATTCACATTCGGGAATTAATTTCCTTTCATGTATCATTTACAAACAGGCTGCTTTGTGTACACTTTCTAACAATTGATCAGATGTGCCAGTAATTGCTAAGGGCTCTCCCCTATCTAAGGGGTTTAGCCCTCCAGCCCAGTAAGCAGCTCACTGGGTTAGAGACCACGGGGCATGTCTGTCACCAGTTGTTAAGAAGACTCCATGCCCCCAGTATCCATTTGCCTCTTGTTCACTTAACTGAATTTGGTCTCCCCCAGTTAGGGATACACGCCACATATATTCAGTTTCAGATTCTTTAGGGAGGCGACCGTACTCTTTTTTAAGTTGGGCCAGCTCAGTGGCAGTGTAAGGTGTTTGCTTAGTTGTAATGCGAGGGTCAGTATCCTCCTCATTTGCATAAAAGTATTCTGTTTTAACTAAGGGTCTCACGTGTGGGAATTCGTCATAACGTTTTCCCGTGTCCTCCAATTCTTTCCGACGGTAGATTTGATTTATGTGTCGGATATTTTTCCCCTCTAACTCCCACTCCCTCAGCACCCCCGTGTTCTCCTTTAGAGTAGCTTTCAGTGAGCAGTTTTCTTCCCTCTCCTTTTCTAATTGTTGAAAGCAGTTTTCTAATTGTTGTTCTAAATTGGAGGTTGTTTTTTGCAGGACCTGCACCAGATTTTCAAGAGATTCTATTATTTTACTTTCATTACTGTGCCGCATGAAGCGATCTTCGATTGCCGCTACTAGGCTGGCTCCTAAAACAGCGCAGACTGCAGTCTTATCTCTATTTGATCCAAACTTACACTTAGTCTGCAAAGAAATCACTCGGTCCACTACACTCTGTAAATTAGTCCAATTATCATGAGCTCAGTCTTCTCCGGGTATGGAGGGTCAGGCTCCATACTTTGCTAAAAGCGTGTAGAACGAGTCCCGATCTTTTGCTAGCCAAAAGTCCTGATTGTCAGCTTTTCCAGTCATTCTTACTACGAAGGGGCGGTACACACTCTAGGAAGGCACAACTTAGTTACGAAAACCACAGCAACAACTGCATCACCCTTCTCTTTCCCGAGTGGTTGAAGAGGTCTAGAAATCTGCTATGGGAGGACCTAACTTAGCTACACAAACACACAAGATTGCCCCTTCACTCTCCCTAGCAGACAATACTCATTATCATGAAAACAACACCCCTTCTGCACTTTGAGATCTTTTGTGTTAGATTCCGGGAAACAGAACCCTCAACTCGAGTTTGGGGTGCTCTACACCAAGGCGTGTATGGTGTGCGGGAAATCTGAATCACCTCCCTTGCGTTCTAGACACTTCTCACTGATAAATCAGTGTAAGGCTAGGTGCGGCTGAGACAAAATGTCCTTCCCCTGGTGCAGACCATACACTACCTACACCCCTCTGTTTTCCCAGAATCCCATCCTCGTCGCCAATTAAATGTCATGGTCCACTCGGTGATGGACTCGTGATGGTTCGTTTACCTTGATCTCAGAGCTCAAAATTAAGTCAACCAAAAGGCCAAGGGGTTATGGTTCAATCAAACAGTGTTACTTTATTAACTTGCCCGTAAAGCAGCACGCGATAGAAAGAGAGAGTAAGAAAAAGAGAAGGGAAAAGAAACGGGGAACAGTAAAAGTAAAGATGAGAAGTGAGGTTGCATTTACCACCAGTCAAGCTTCAGAGGCATCCCTATGGTCTCCGGTCCCATAGAGTCCTGCTGGTCCTCTGTCGTGGTTCAGGATCCTCTGGTGGGAAGATCTCCACAGTGTCCGTTCGGGAGTCATCTCTTAGGCTTCTTCACCCCCCCCTCGCTCCCATTGTTTGAGGCCAGTCTCTGCCTTGATTTTGCAACCCAGGCTTGTACTGCGCAGTCTGGAAAGATTCACGCTTTCTTTTGCCAACGCTTACGTGACCTGCATTCAGGGGTGTTTCTCTGGTCCATTGGGTGACCTCAGGACCCTTGGTGAGCTTCTGGGCATGCTCCTTTTCATTGGACATTGTTTGGGGGAGCAGGTGGGGGACAGATGTGACTGAGGCTGCAGATGAGAACACATCTTCTGGACGGCAGCTATTGTCCCTGGGTTGAAGAGACCCTCGTAACAATAACTTTCAGGAGGTAGGGGCTGGTTTGGCTGAAGCAGCAGGCAAAATCCATACAGCAACCATTGTAAGCAGCAGCCCCCCCGTATCGGAGAAACCAGTGCAACACAATGCTTCTCCTTGAGCCTCTCTCCAAGTCATTGTCCATGCGTTCTTTCTGTCAGGGCCTCAGTTCTCTCAGTTCCTGATGGTGATGTTCAGGCAAATACTTCTCCATCTTCAGACCAATTCTCTCAGTAGGGCACTGTCAATCTGCATCATGTCCTGTCAGGTTCTGTCAGGCCTTGTCAAGTTCTGTCCAGGTCTTTTAGGCCATGACAAGCTCTTTCTATCTATGTCGGGCTCTCTAGGGGCATTTTCGGGCTGTGATGAGATCTATCGGGCTTCATCAGATTCTGTCTGACTCTGTGGGGCCTGCTCGGGCTCTGTCAGGTTTTGTTGGTCTCTGTCAGGCCCTATCAAGCATTGTCGGGCACTGTTGGGCTTAGTTGGGCTCTTTCAAATACTGTCAGGTTCTGTTGGGCTCTTTCAAGCTCTGCCTGGACCTGTCAGCTTCTGTCGAGATCTGTGTGTACACATATGCAGGCACTTTGCAAGAAGAGCCAGAGGCCACGAATACATTGCAAGGATTAAGTTTTATTTTACTTATCTCTCTACTTGGGGGATCTCCGAAGCCACACCTAAGCTCCCAGGCAGAGGTGACGCCAGCAGGGACGCGGGCGCTGGTAAGTTCAGCCCTGCTGAAAGATCACTGGGCCTGCTGAGCTCGCCTGTATTTCAAGGCTTCAGGCAGGCACAACCTCCCGCTCTTTCTCACAACAAAGCAGGAATCTCAGACATAGGGATAAGGTGCCTAGAGTTTCTCACAGGCCTATGTTACTTAACACAGAGGTTCTATTCATCAAGCACACAAGGTCAGTAAAACAATTAGTGTGATGTATGTGCTTTTTAAAAAAACAGACAGGTGCATTTCACTTGAGCGTATTTACATTTAACTAATCTCCTCGCCAAATCTTCTGCTATATCCCCATACACGTGCTCTGTCAGGCCTTTTCAGGTTCTGTCAGGATCTATCAAGCTCTGTTTGGTTTTCACAGGCTTTGTCGGGCTCTGTCATGATCTGTCAGGCCATATTAGGCTTTGTCAGGTTTTTTTGGGGTATATAGGGCACTGTCAATCTGTGTCATGCTTTATCAGGCTCTGCGAAGCTCCTTTGGGCTCTTTCTGCCTTACCAGGCATTTTCAGGCACTGTAAAGTCCTGTCATGCTCTGTCAGACCTTGTCTGGCACCTGACACTTTTTCAGCCTATGTCAGGTCCTGCCAAACTCTATAGTTCTCTATCGGGTGCTGTCAGGATTTGTCGAACCCTGTTGAGCTGTATTAGGCACTGGCATGCCCTGTTGTGCTCTGTCAAGGCCTGGTGGGCTCTGTCAAGCTCTGTTGAGCTCTGTTGGACTCTGGCAGGCTCTGCTGGGCTTTCTCAGGTTTGATCAGGCTCTGTCAGGACATGTCAGGATTTGCAGGGCTCTGTCAATCCCTGTCAGGTTTTGTCAGGCTCTTTTAGGCCCTGACGGTCTCTGTGTAGCTTTGTCAAGATCTGTCAGTCTCTCTCAACCTCTGTCAGGCTCTGTCGGGCTCTGTCAAGCTTTTTTGGGCTCTTTTTGCCTACCAGGCTTTTTCAGGCTCTATAAAGCCTTGTCATGCTCTGTCAGACCTTGTCAGGCTCTGTCAGGCTCTGTCAGACTCTGTCAGACTCTGTCAGGATTTGTCAGGCTTTCTTGCAATTATTCAGGCTTTGTCGGGCTCTGTCAAGGTTTGTCGGACTCTGTTGGGTATTGTCGAGGTCTTTCAGGTTCCATTGGGCGCTGTTGGGTTCTTTCAAACTTTTTGGGCCCTGTTGGGCTCTGTCAGGTTCTGTCATGATATGTAAGGCTCTCTCAAGCTGTGTCAAGCCCTGTCGTGCTCTGTCAAGCTTTGTTGAGCTCTTTCAGTCTCTGTTGCACTTTGTCGGCCTCTGTCAGGCCCTACTGAACTCTGTAGTGTACTGTAAGGAGCTGTGGGGATTTGTCCAACCCTGTCGAGTTCTGCTGGGATCTGTCAGACCCTCTTGGTCTCTGTCGGGCTTTGTTGGGCCCTTTTAGGACTGTGTCAGGCTTTCTCAGATTGTGTCAGGTTCTTTTGGGCTCTGTCAAGATTTGTCAATATCTGTCAGACTCTGTCATGCTCTGTCGTGCCCTGGCAGGCTCTCTCAGTTTCTAGTAGACTCTTTCAGGCCCTGTCATGCTCTGTCGAGTTCTGTTGGGCTCTGTCTAGCTCTGTCGAGTTCTGTTGGGCTCTGTCGGGTTTATTTGAGCTCTATCAGGCTCTTACAGGCTCTGTCGGTCTCTGGCAAACTCTCTCGGGTTCTGTCAGGATCTGTCAGTCCCTTTCAGGCTCTGTCGGGTTTTGTTGGGCTCTATCAGACTCTTGCGGGCTCTGTTAGGTTCTCTCAGAATCTGTCAGGCCTTGTCGGACTCTGTCAGGACCTGTCAGGATCTGCTGGGCTTCATCAAGCTTTGTAGGGCATGTAGGGCACTGTTAATGTGTGTCATGCCCTGTCGGGCTCTGTCGGGCCTTGTCAACCTCTGCCCAGGTCTTTTAGGCTGTTACAGGCTCTGTCTATCTATGTCAGGTTTTCTAGGGAATTTTTGGGCTGTGATTGGCTCTACCGGGCTTAGTCAGCTTCTGTCGGACTCTGTAGGGCCTACTCACGCTCTGTCAGGTTTTGTTGGGCTCTGTCAGGCCCTATCAAGTGTTGTTGGGCAGTGTTGGGCTTTGTTGGCCTTTTGGATCACTGTCGGTCTTTGTTGGTTTCTGTCGGGCTTTGTCGGCTTCTTTCTGACTCTGTGGGGCCTGCTTGGGCTCTGTTGGGTTTTGTTGGGCTCTGTCAGGCCTTGTCAATCATTGTTGGGCAATGTTGGGCTTTGTTGGGCTTTTTTTATTTCTTTCAGGCTTTGTCGGTCTCCGTCGCGATCTGTCATGGTCTGTTGGGCTTTGGCAGGTTCTGTCTGGCTCTGTAGGGCTCTGTCAATCCCTGTCAGGTTTTGTCAGGCTCTATCAGGCTTTGTTGGTCTCTGTTTGGCTTTGTCGGGATCTGTCAGTCTCTCTCAGGCTCTGCCAGGCTCTGTCTGGTCTGTCAAGATTTTTTTGGGATCTTTCTTCGCTACAAGGCTTCTTCAATCTCTGTAAAGCCCTGCTATTTTCTGTCAGGCCTTCTCAGGCTCTGTCAAATTCTGTCAGGCTTTCTTGGGCTCTTTCAATCCCTTTCAGGCTCTGACAGTCTCTGTCAAGCTCTGCCAGGCTTTGTCAACCTTTATTGCCCTTTTTCAGGCTTTGTCAGGCTCTGTTAGTCTTTCTCGAGGTCTATCATGCTCTGTCAGGTCATGTCAAGAGTTGTAGGGCTCTGTGGGGTTTTGCCGGGCTCTGTTGGGTGTTGTCGAGCTCTGTCAGGCTCCACTGTGCGCTTTTGGGCTCCTTCAAGCTTTGTTGGGCGCTGTCGGGCTCTGTCAGGTTCTGTCGGGATCTGTAAGGCTCTGTCAAAATGTGTCATGCCCTGTCGCGCTTTGTCATGCTTTGTTGAGTTCTTTCAGGATCTGTCATGCTTTTTTGGCCTCTTTCAGGCTTTACTGGACTCAGTAGTTCGCTGTCAGGTTCTGTCGGGATTAGTCGGGCCCTATCGAGTTCTGTTGGGCTCTGTCAAGCCCTGTTTGGCTCTGATGGTTATTGACGGTCAGATCCCGACAGAATCTGACAGAACCCGACAGGGACTGACACAGCACGACACAGACCAACAAAGCCCAACAGAGCTTTACAGGGCCTGACAGATCCTGACAGAACCCGATAGAGCCTGCCAGAAACTGACAGAGCATGTAAGAGCCACACACAGCGCAACAAATCACGAGGGAGCCCAACAGAGATCGACAGATCGACAAAGCTTGACAGAGCCCAACAGGGCCTGACACATCTTGACAGAGTCTTACAGATCCTGACAGAACTTGAAAGAGCCCAAAAGTGCCCAATGGAGCCTGGAGTAACTTAGTGGGGAATCCTGATAAAAGAAAGTTTGAAACAATATTGTATTCACTTGTGGTTTGAATGTGGGGTTATATCAGTTAGTGGCAATTAAATGTTGTTCTGCAGAACTTGGAAAATAGGATGAGATACAGTACTTTAAGTTAATTTGCTTTTATTGTTATCTAATAATTTTGAGACCACAAAAGGATTTAAGTTGTTGAACTCTGACCCATATTGAATTGATGTTCTATTCAGAGATATGGAAAAAGAACAAACTAAATGTTATGATGGATGTGAGCTTGGGACATTGTATTTAAGAGTGGTTTGAAAGTGGCTAGAACATGGATTGAATTGGATCTAGGAAAATAATGGAAATAATGGACTTATGTTTAATATGCTGTTTTTCTGACATCTGCAAAAGGTTAATGGGACTGAGGAATGTAACTATTGCTGAGCTAATTGGAATTGCATATGAAGTTTATTATGACTTGAATGAAATAGAAAAACAAGAAAGCGAAATATCCCAGGCCTGTGTTGTAACATAAATTACAGACCTGTGTCAAGCTGTGAGATAAACTCAACCTCCCCCATCCACGTGGCCTTGTCTGTGTCTAAACTGCAGGAAGGAAAGAAAGAAAGAAAAAAAAAAAAAAAAACAGAAAAAAAAACGCTGCTAGAAGGAGCGAGGGGAGGACAAGCCGTATACCTCTCAGTGTAGCCTGACACCCAAAATATTGCAAGCTCCCCTAGAAAAGTTATAGAAGCTGAGGGCAACAGAAAGTAGAAATTTGGAAATACTGTTAGATGAAGCTTGGAGAGTATTCAGCAACAGGGAAAAAGAAGATTGTTGAAAGTATAAGAAAGTAGGGAACTAAAGAGGTTGGAAGTCTTTGAAAGCCTTTAGAGAGAGATCAATGTCTATTGGGAAAATGAATGTTGGGGAAGGTACAGAAGAAGTAGGCAGAGAGAAAAACGGACAGTAGCAAGTTTTGAAAAAAGACTGGTGGGAACCTGCAATGAACAGAAACAAGTTGAATTTTTGCTGGATTGCCAATAAGAAACAATTACATAGCGGGTAAAGGGAGTCACTGGCCAAAGTGAAAAGGCATATTTTTGTGAACCTTTGAAACGCAAATTGGGTAAACAAATAGGTATTGATAAATTTCAATATCTGTCCAATTCCCCACAAAACTTCTCGGGAGAAATTTGTTGGAACAAACGGATGCAGTAATCAGATCTGAAAAAGGAGAAATTACTCTGGAGGTAAATGATCAGTAATATATGAAAATAATGAGCTGGCTTTTAGCAAATGTTCCTACAGAAGGCAAGATTAATGAAGAAGTTGTGAACCAAGCGTATCCTGGGGTATGGGCTACTGATATAGATGGAAGAGGCAAAAATGCTGTACCCGTCGAGGTAAAAATCAAAGAAGGAGAAAAGCCGGTAAGGATAAAACAATACCCTTAGAAAAGGGAGGACAGGGAAGGAATTTGGCCGGTAATAAGAAATTCATATAAATCTGGTTATAAACAGAAGGAAAAAGGATCTCTACCCAGTGGTAGCAAACCCATACACCTTTCTGACTGTATTAACTCTAATTTGATTTGGTTTACTGTTTTAGATTTAAAAGATGCCTTTTTGCCTCTCTCTCCGTGAAGCCAGCCAGACAAGATTTATGTAAAACGCAGCTCACATGGACGGTGTTGCTACAAGGATTTAAGAACAGCCCGACAATATTTGGAAATCAGCTTGCTGAAGATCTTTAATCTTGGGAAGCCCCATCTGATGAAGGACAGATGCTACAATATGGGGATCACATTTTGATCGCTACCACAACACAGAAGACGTGCATAACCTGAACTGTAAGTTTACTGAACTTTTGGGAGCTCCAAGGATAATGAGTATCACAAAAGAAAGCCCAGATGATACAGCAACAAGTAACTTATTTGAGATATGAAATTAGTGCAGGACAGAGGACGCTGGGACAGGCTCAAAAGGAGGTTATATGCCAAACTCCAAAGCATCAAACTGTAAAAGAATTACGGACCTTTTTGGGCATGACAGGGTGGTGCCGGTTGTGGATTTATGATTATGGATTGCTTTTCAAGCCATTGTATGCACTAATGGCCACAGATCAGAAACACCTGCAAGGGAATAAAGGAACTACACAAGCCTTTGAAGAACTTGGTAAGGCTTTGATGACAGTGCCTGCTTTAGGACTCCCAGATGTGAGTAAAGCATGTTTTCTATTCTCTCACGAGAAGCAGGGAATAGCCCTGGGTGTACTGGCACAGGATCTTGACCCGTACCAATGAGCAGCGGCCTATTTCTCCAAACAACTAGGCTCAACTGCAACGGGGTGGCCTGCATGCCTGCAGGCAGTTGCAACAGTTGCAACAGTGGTACCTAACATATAGGAGGCCCAAAAATTTTCCATGGGTCAGAAAATGATTGTGCTAGTATCCCACACGGTGTCTACAGTTCTACAAGAAAAAGGGGGACATAGGCTTCCCCACAAAAATTTCTCAAATATCAGGATAAATCATCGTCGCTAACATTGTCAGCCCAGTTTCTTTCCTCAGTGGTAATATTGGAAAACCAGCTCATCATAATTGCCTGGAAACCATCAAAGCAACATAATCCAGCCGACCAGATCTAAATGACAGTCCTATGGAGAACACTGAGAACTGCTTTATGGACGAAAGCAGCAATATCATGAACGGTGAAAGGCATTCTGCTTATGCTATAATTACTAACCTTGAAGTGATGGAATCTGGACCTCCGTCTAGAAGTACTTCAGCACAAAAGGCAGAAATAATCACCCTTTTTCATGCTCTGGAAGTAGCTCAGGGTAAAACTGTGAACTTTTAAACGCACTCTAAGTATGCTTTCAGGGTCGTGCATGCGCGCGGAGCAATTTGGAAAGAAAAAGGACTCTTGAACTCTTAAGGCAAACATATCAAACATGCAGAAGAAATATTGGCAGCTCAACTTCCTAAGAAGGTGGCAATCATGCATATCAAGGCACACCAGAAAGTGAGCTCGAAATTAGAAAAAGGAAATGATCTGGTGGAGAGAGAGGCAAAACTGGTGCCCAAGCAAAAGGTAAATGTAGAAAGTGCCCCAGTCCCCGATGGCCAGGTCTCTTTAGAAGGTGAGCCAGAATATACTAAGGAAGACCGGAAACTTATTATAGTTCTAGAGGGATCATATAATTAGGAAGGGTGGGCTCACACCCCACAGGGAACAGCTATTGTTATCTCCTATTTAGTTTGGCCTTTAGTAAGAAAAGAACACAGAAAGAGACATTGGGGAGCAGAAGCACAGCAATGAAATCTTTGCCTCCAGGCTAATCCGAAGAATATATCCAAGACAGAAATGGGTCAAATTGGGAAAGGAAATGGACCGGGGCAACATTGGCAAAATGATTTTTTGAAACTCCCAAGAAAAGGGGGGTGCTGATATATGTTGGTACTAACAAATGACTTTTCAGGTTAGCCAGAAGCATTCCCTACCAGAACAGCAAAAACTCAAGAGGTAACTAAAGCATTAGTACAATAAATAATACCAAGGTTTGGAGTTCCAGCTGTTATATCCTCTGATAAAGGGTCACATTTTATTTCAAAAGTTGTAGAGCAAATCAGTCAGCACTTGGGAATAGCCTGGCAACTACATACCCCTTATCGTCCTCAATCCAGTGGCCAGGTAGGAAAAAAAAAAAATCATGTAATTAAACAACTAATTGTAAAACTGGGGCAGGAGGCGAATTTGGCTTGGCCTCAATCTTTGCCTTTGGTCCTCTTGCGTATACAAACAAGGCCAAGGGCAAAGCAAGGGTTGAGTCATTTTGAAATCCTGTATGGGAGACCCTATAATGTACAGAAGGGGATGTCTGCACAAGTAGGGGACAAAATTATGACTTCTTATATGATAGCATTGGGTAAAAACTTAACAAAATTTGGAAATGTGTTTGGAACTTGGAGCAGAGATTTGTATGGGCCAGTATATGACATCCAATTGGGCAATTATGTGTATGTGAAGTCTCTTACAAAAAATACTTTGGAACCACAGTAGGAAGGTCCATTTCATGTCCTCCTGACATCTTTCACTGCTGTCAAGATTAAAGAACAGAATGCCTGGATTCATCATTCTAGAGTGAAGAAAGCCTGCAAAGCACCATGTAGGGTAATCCAGGTGCAACCTGGAAAATTGTATTTCTTATTGTCCTGGTTTTGTTAAAAACAAGACCGGTTCTCTTTTAGTGATTTTTTTCAGCTAAGTTCTTCTAGGGGGGCTGTACTTTTCTGAGTTTTAACCTGCATATTTTTCCTAGGATGCTCTCCTTGGTGCTCATAAGAGACCAACGGAATGCTGAAGAAGCTCGTGTTTAGATTTATTACTATGGTAGCTAAGAAGGGCTGGTAAGTTTTCCTACGTTCTGTTGTGAGTGGGGCGTTTTTGAGGAGGGGTGGATGGAACAGGTGACTAGAACTGACCAGCTGAGGATCAACGGAAGTATTCCATCCCATAATCGTCATGCCCCCTATATAAGAGGGTGATCACGAGGGTCACGCTCTCTTCAACCATGGCCAGCATCTAGAGAGGACCCTCTCTGTTTGCCTGTGATCTACAAGCCTCAGGCCCTGCATCCCTGCAACCAGGTTCGAGTTTGCTGTGAAGTCCCGTCCATGACTTCCGGGGGCCTGAGCTGCACCTCCTGGATCCGCCAGCTCCGCACATCCACCTCCTGCTGCTGGAGTGACACCAACTTGAGATTGGTTTTGTATATTTTGTATGTATATTCTGTATTTATTAGTAGCATTAGTAAACCCTTTAAAACTCTCCAACCTGAAGTCTAAGTGTCTCTTCCTTTCCCCTTATCTTTCTTATCATCTTTCCAATCTAAAGGAAGGGGTGGTGGGAGGTAAAGTGGCTAACAGGGAGCGTCTGTCACGGTTTATTGCCACCTTACCTTAAACCGTGACACTTATAATCATAACCTTAGCACACAGGTGGGATGAAAATTGACATGGGCAAGATCTGAATAAAACTGTAGGGGGACGCTTTAAATTGGTTCTTTAGAATCAAACCAATCTGACTATATATATCACATTGTCCACTTCTGCAGAATGGAGTTTTAAGTTGGTAGTAATTAAACAAAACCTTTATGAAATTCTATCAAAAAATTAGGTTATGTCCACCTTGACATGTTTTGGTCCTTTTGGTCCTTCTGGGTGACCGACCCGGGTGACACTTACTACCTCAACAAAACAAAAGCCAAAAGAGAAGACAAATGCTACAGTTGCAGTCAGCGGGGTCACCACGCCAAAGAATGCAAGCTCCCATGGCAGTCCAGAAGATGTCGTTGCTGCCGGAGCACCAGTCATATGGTTGTCAGCTGCCCCAAAATTGCTCAGCAGCGCAGCGGACAAACACTGGGAGCCTGACTTTGGCATTAACATTAAAAATCTGTTTAAGGATAGAGATGGGTTTTCTCAGGTAGAAGTAGCCTTCTTACCTGTGGCCAGAGAAAACATAGATAAAGAATCATCTCATTAGTAAAATAATTTACTAACCTATTAGAAAAGTGGGGAAAAGATACAGGGAATTAACAATTAACTAATTAACACTTAAAGAGCTGACACTATACTTTAAAGGCTAACTCTTAGAAAGCTAACCCTTTAATGCGCATCCCTATTGCTTAGCCTTGCTTAACTCTGTGTAACTTATTGTATGAGAAACAGGAGTTCGCTGACACCTTGCAAAGACAATAATCCTTGGGTGCATCCTTGGTGCATCCTTGGGTGAACTAGATAACAAGAAACTTGGGCACAGGACAGGAGGTTCACTAGTTTTAACCAACTCAGCAGTTTGAGACCTAACCAACTCATCACACTGGACCAAAGGTGACCGTTTACAGAGAAGAGGACCCGGGTTCACGATCACTGAGCAGCTGCAACCAGGAGGAGCCGGAGGTGAAGACTATGGAAATGGTGTCCCAGAACTCACTGTAATAAGAACCGCCTTCTCGGGGACAGGTTATGAATATGTATAGGCATTCCTAAAACTTTCATGAATATGTAACACTTTACTGCATTTAACCAAGCTCACAGCTACTGTAATTTTACACACGTATTAGGTGAAATGATTCCCCGTGTGTCCGGTGCTGTAAATAAATAAGCAAATACATACCTTCTTAACAATCTGAAGGGTTGTAAGGTCATTTACGCGCCTCAGTAGGGCCTGACAGAGGCCGACAAAACGTGACAGGCGCTGTCAGGATTTGTCGAATGCTGTTGAGCTGTGTTGGGCTCTGGCAGGCGCTGTCATGTTCAGTCAGGCCATGTTGGGCTATGTCAAGTTTTGTCAAGCTCTGTTCTGTTGGGGTCTGTCATACTCTGTCAGGCCCTGTCAGGGTCTATCAGGTTCTGTCAGGCCATTTGAGGATTTGTAGGGCTCTGTTGGGTTTTATCAGGCTCTGTTGGGTATTGTCAGGCTCTGTCAGACTCCACTGGGTGCTTTTGGACTCTTTCAAGCTTTGTTGGGCCCTGTTGGCCTCTGTAAGGTTCTGTCGGAATCTGTAAGGCTCTGTCAAGCTGTGTCAGGCCCTGTCAGGTTCTGTAATGTTTTGTTGAGCTCTTTTAGTCTCTCTCGTACTTTGTCATCCTCTATTATGTCTTACCGGGCTCTATCATTTGCTATCAGGCGCTGTCAAGTTTTATTGAACCTAAAGGAGCTTGACAGAGACCGACAGATCTCGACAAAGCCACACAGAGACCGACAGGGCCTGAAGGAGCCTGACAAACCTGACAAAGCATGACAGGGTTTTACAGAGGCTGAAAAAGCCTAGTAAGGCAGAAAGATCTCAAAAGAGCTTGACAGAGCACAACACAGCCTAACAAAGCCAAAAAGAGACCTACAGATGTAGACAAAGCCACACAGAAACCGACAGGTTGTGACACAGCTTGACAGAGCCTTACAGATCCCGACAGAACCTGACAGAGCCTGACAAGGCCTGACAGAGCATGACAGGTCTTTACAAAGCCTGAAAAAGCCTGGTAGGGCAGAAAGAGTCCCAAAAAGCTTGACAGAGTCTGACAGAGCCCGAGAGAGAAGGACAGAGCCCAACAGGCCCTGAAAGGGCCTGAGAAAACCTGACAGGGATTGACAGAGCCCTACAGAGCCTGACAGAGCCTGACAAACCCAGCAGTGCCTGACAGATTGTGACAAAGGCCTACAGAGTCCGAAATGAGCTTACAGAGCCCCACAGGTTTTGACAGAAGCCGTCAAAGCCCAACAGAGACCGACAAAGCCTGACAGAAATCAAAAAAGAACAATAAATCCCAACATTGCCCAGCAACGTTTGACAGGGCCTGACGGAGCCCAACGAAACCCAACAGAGCCCGAGCAGACCCCACAGAGTCAGACAGAAGCTGACTAAGCCAAATAGAGATGATCACAGCCCAAAAATGGGCTAGAGAGCCCGACATAGATAGACAGAGCCCGTCACGGCCTAAAAGACATGAACAGAGCTTGACAAGGCCCGACAGAGCCTGACAGGGCATGATACAGATTGACAGTGCCCTACATGCCCCATAAAAGCCTGACAAAGCCTGATATGGCCTGACAGATCTTGACAGAGCTTGGCAAAGCCTGAGAAAGCCCAAGAGATTCTGAGAAATCTTGACAGAAACTGACAGAGCTCGCCAGGAACTGACAGAGTGCATAAGAACCACACAGAACTTGACAAAACCCAAGAGAGCCTGACAAAATCTGAAAGATCCCAACAGAGTCTGAAAAAGCTTGACATAGCCCACCAGGGCATGACAGAGCCTGACAGACTTCGACAAACTTGACAGAGCCCACCAGAACCTGACAGAACCTGAGAAAGCCTGACAGATCCCGACACAGTCTCACAGGGCTTGACAAAGCCTGACAAATCCCAACAGGGCCTAAAAGAGCCCAACAGAACTCGACAGGGCCTGATAGAGTGCGACAGAACCCGACAGAGTCTGCCAGAGACTGATAAAGACTGACAGAGACTGACAAAACTTGACAGAGACCAACAGAGGTCGACAAAGCTTGACAGAGCCCACCAGGGCCTGACAGAGAACATCAGGGCCCACCAGAGCTGATCAGGTTTTGACAAATCCTGACAGCACCTGATAGCAAATGATAGAGCCCAGCAGGACCTGATAGAGGCTAACAAAATGCGACAGAGACTAAAAGAGCTCAACAAAGCATTACAGAGCCTGACACAGCTTTACAGTGCCTTGCAGATCTCGACAGAGCCAGACAGGCCATGACAGAGCCCAACAGACTTTGACAAAGCTTGACAGAACCCAGCAGAATCTGAGAAACTTTGAGTGAGCCCGACACAGTCTCACAGGTTCTGACAGAAGCCGACAGAACTCAACAGGGCCCGACTGTGAGAGATTTAAGGGATTTTCTTAAGGTTGTTTTGTGGATGGGTTTCTGTTAGATAGAGATTTATTTCTGAACTAGACAAAGCAACTCCAAGGCTGGCGCGAAGGCTGAAAAACAACACCTGTTATGAGAGTGAGGTAATTCTATAATAACAAGACCTGAACATGGACAATATCCGATCAGCCAATGCGTGTTTGGAACGTGAATGTGTGATCAAGAAATAACTGCATATATAAGGAGGCTTGTCTCTGTAATAAATGGCTTTGCTTGAATTCATATTGGATTGTGGGGAGTCCATGATTTTTCGCCCTCGCACCCGACAAATCCTGAGAGCACATATCAGCAAACTATAGAGTCCAGCAGGGCCTGACAGAGGCGGACAAAGTGCGAGAGAGCCTGAAGGAGCTCAAAAAAGCTTTACAGAGCAGAACAGAAGCTGACACAGCTTGAGAGAGCCTTACAGATCCTGATAGAACTTGACAGAGACCGAGAGAGCCCAACAAAGCTTGAAAGAGCCCAACAGCACCCAATGGAGCCTGAAAGAGCTTGACGATACCCAACAGAGCCCGACAAAACCCGACAGAGCCTGACAAATCCTCAATAAGGGCAAGAAAGCCTGACAGAGCCTGACAGAACCTGGTAAGGCATAAAGAACCCAAAGGAGCTTGACAGAGACTGACAGCACCTGACAGAGCCCGAGACAGACCGACAGATCTCAACAAAGCCACACAGAGACCGACAGGGCCAGAAAAAGCCTGAAAAAGCCTGACAAAACCTGACACAGCTTGACAGACCTATACAGATCTTGACAGAGCCCGACAGGGCCAGACAGAGCTTGAAAGAACCCAACAGAACCTGACAGGAATTTACAGAGCCCAAAAGAGCATGACAGGGCCTGAAAGAGCCTGATAGGGCCTGACAGAAACTAAAAGAAACTGAGTGAGGCCACCAGGGCATGACAGAGCCTGACAGAGCTTGACAGACTTCGACAAAGCTTGACAGAACCCAACAGAACCTGAGACAGCCTGAAAGAACCCGACGCAGTCTCACAGGGCCCAACAAAGCCCGACAGAGTCAAACAGGGCCTGACACAGCCCAACAGAACTTGACAGGTCTCGACAAATCCCCACAGCATCTGACAGCAAACTATAGATTCTAGAAGGGCCTGATGAGGCTGACAAAGCATGACGGAGCCTGAAAGAGTTCAACAAAAAATTACAGAGCACGACAGGGCCTGAATAATGGCAAGAAAGCCTGAAAAAGGTCTGACAAAGCCTGACAGGGCTTTACAGAGCCTGAAGAAGCCTGGTAGGGCAGAAAGAGCCCAAAGGAGCTGGACAGAGCCTGACAAATCATGACACAGATTGGCAGTGTCCTACACACCCCAAAAAAGCCTGACAAAGCCTGATATGGCCCGACAGATCATGACAGTGCCCGACAAATCCTGAGAAAATGAACACGACCTGATAGATCCTGGAGAGAACCCAACAGGGCCTGACAGAGCATGCCAGGGCCCAACAAAGCCTGAGAGAGCCCGACAGGACCTGACAGAGCATGACAGAACTTGACAGAACACACCAGGGACTGATAGAGTATGCCAGGGCCTAACAAAGTTTGACTCTGTTGGGCCTGCTCGTGCTGTGTCACGTTCTGTCCATATCTGTAAGGCTCTGTCAAGCTGTGTCAGGCCCTGTCATGCTCTGCAGTGCTTTGTTGAGCTCCTTCAGGCTCTGTCACGTTTTGTCGGCCTCTGTCAGGCCCTACTGGACTCTATAGTTCGTTGTAAGGTACTGTCAAGATTTGTCTGGCCCTGTGGAGTTCTGTCGGGCTCTATCAGGCCCTGTTGGTCTCTGTTGGGCTTTGTCAGGCCCTACTGTACTCTATAGTTCGTTGTAAGGTACTGTCAAGATTTGTCTGGCCCTGTGGAGTTCTGTCGGGCTCTATCAGGCCCTGTTGGTCTCTGTTGGGCTTTGTCAGGCCCTACTGTACTCTATAGTTCGTTGTAAGGTACTGTCAAGATTTGTCTGGCCCTGTGGAGTTCTGTCGGGCTCTATCAGGCCCTGTTGGTCTCTGTTGGGCTTTGTCAGGCCCTACTGTACTCTATAGTTCGTTGTAAGGTACTGTCAAGATTTGTCTGGCCCTGTGGAGTTCTGTCGGGCTCTATCAGGCCCTGTTGGTCTCTGTTGGGCTTTGTCAGGCCCTGTGAGACTGTGTCAGGCTCTGTCAGGCTTTCTCCGGTTCTGTTGGTCTCTGTCAAGCTTTGACGAATCTGTCAGGCTCTGTCATTCCCTGGCAGGTTCTGTAAAGCTTTGTCGATCATCTGTTGGGCTCTGTCGAGATCTGTCAAAATCTGTCATGCCCTGTCGGGCTCTGTGGGGCTTTTTTGGGCCCTGTCATACTCTGTCAGACCCTGTTGGGTTCTGTCAGGATCTGTAAGGCTTTGTCAAACTGTGACAGACCGTGTCATGCTCTGTAATTTTTGGTTGAGCTTTTTCAGGCTCTATTGTCCTTTCTCAGGTTTGTCAGGCCCTGCTGGAGTCTATAGTTCATTGTCAAGTGCTGTCAGGAGTTGTCAGACCCCGTCGAGTTCCGTCCAGCACAGTCAGGTTCTGTTGGGCTCTGTTGAGCTGCATGAGACTGTGTCTGGCTCCGTCAGGCTTTCTCAGGTTCTGTTTGGCTCTGTCAAGCTTTGTCAAAGTCTGTCAGGTTGTGTCATACCCCTGCGGGCTATCTTTGTTTCTGGTAGGCTCTTTCAGACCCTGTCATGCTCTTTCAGGTTTTGTCATACTTTATCTAGCTCCGTTGGGTCTTTGCAGCTTTATCGGGCACTGTCAGGCTTCGTTGGGCTCTGTCAGTTGCTGTCAGGTTCTGTTGGGAACTTTCAAGTTCTGTCTGGCCCTATTGGGCTCTGTTGGGTTCTGTAAGGCTCTGTCAAGCCGTGTCAGGCCCTGTCAGGCTCTGCAATGCTTTCTTGAGCTCTTTTAGTCTCTGTTGCAGTTTTTCAGCCTCTGTCAGGTCCTGCTGAGCTCTATCATTCACTGTCAGGCACTGTCAGGATTTGTCAAACCCCGTTGAGCTGTGTTGGGATCTGACAGGCCTTGTCGTACTCTGTCAAGGCCTGGTGGGCTCTGTCATGCTTTGTTGAGCTCTGTTGGGCTCTGTCAGGTTTTGTCGGGCTCCGTCAGGCTCTGCTGGGCTTTCTTGGGTTCAATCAGTCTCTGTCAGGCAATGTCAGGATTTTGTAGGGCTCTGTCGGGTTCTGTCAGGCTCTGTTGGCCTTTCTCAGGCTGTCAGACTCTGTAGGGCTCTGTCAATCCCTGCCAGGTTTTGCCAGGCTCTTTCAGGCCGTGTTGGTCTCTCTGTGGCTTTGTTGAGATCTGTCGGTCTCTCTCGGGCTCTGTCAATCTCTGTCAGGCTCCACTGAGTTCTGTCAGACTTTGTCAGGCTTTCTTGCCCTTAGTCAGGCTTTGTGGTTCTCTGTCGGGTTTTCTCAGGGTCTATCAGGCTCTGTCAGGCCATGTCAAGATTTGTAGTGCTTTGTTAGGTTTTGTCCGGCTCCGTTGGGTATTTTTGAGCTCTGTCAGGCTCCCTTGGGTGCTTTTGGGCTCTTTCAAGCTTTGTTGGACTCTATCAGTCTCTGTCAGCTTCTGTCAGGATCTGTAAGGCTCTCTCAAGCTGTGTCAGGCCCTGTCATGCTCTGTAATGTGTTGCTGAGCTCTTTCAGGCTCTGTCACGCTTTGTCAACCTCTGTCAGGCCCTGTTGGGCTCTATCGTTTGCTATCAAGTGCTGTCAGGATTTGTCGAACCCTGTTGAGCTGTGTCAGTCTCTGTCAGGCCCTGGTGGGCTCTGTCAAGCTTTGTCGATCTCTGGTGGGCTCTGTCAGGCTGTGTCCAGCTCTCTCAGCCCCTATTGTGCTCTGTCAGGCCCTGTCAGGTTCTGTCAGGATCCTTTGGGCCTACCTGAAACTGAGAGAGTCTACCAGGGCATGATAGAGCCCAACAGATTAATACACAGAATCAAAGAATTGACTGGGTTGGAAAAGACCTCAGAGATCATCAAGTCCAACCCTTGGTCCAACTCCGGTCCATTTACTAGATTATGGCACTAAGTGCCATGTCCAATCTCAGTTTAAAAACCTCCAGAGATGGTGAGTCCACCATCTCTCTGGGTAGGCCATTGCAATGCCTGACCACTCTCTCTGGAAAGAATTTCTTTCTAATATCCAGCCTAAATTTCCCCTGACAGAGTTTAAGCCCATGCCCCCTTGTCCTATTGCTAACTGCCTGGGAGAAGAGACCAATCCCCACCTGGCTATAACTTCCCTTCAGGTAGTTATAGAGACTGATGAGGTCACCTCTAAGCCTCCTCTTCTCCAGACTAAACAACCCTAGCTCCCTCAGCCTCTCCCCATAGGTCTTGTGTTCAAGTCCCTCCCCAGTCTTGTTGCTCTTCTCTGGACCCGCTCCAGCACTTCAATGTCTTTCCTGAACTGAGGGGCCCAGAACTGAACACAATACTCCAGGTGTGGCCTCACCAATGCAGAGTACAGGGGAAGGATCACTTCCCTTGTCCTGCTGACCATGCTCTTTTTGATACAGGACAGGATATCATTGGCCTTCTTGGCCACCTGGGCACACTGTTGGTTCATGTTGAGCTTCCTGTCAATTAGTACCCCCAGGTCCCTTTCTGCCTGACTGCTCTCCAGCCACTCTGTGCTCAGTCTGTAGCGCTGCAGGGGGTTGTTGTGGCCAAAGTGCAGGACCCGGCACTTGGCCTCGTTGAATTTCATCCCATTGGAATCGGTCCATTTTTCCAGTCTATCCAGATCCCTTCCAGCAGGTCGACACTCCCTCCCAACTTGGTGTCATCAGCAAATTTGCTGATGATGGTCTCAATCCCTTCATCTAAATCATCAATAAAGCTGTTAAACAGGACTGGACCCAACACTGACCCCTGGGGAACACCACTAGTGACTGGCCGCCAGCTAGATGCAGCCCCATTCACCAGCACTGTCTGGGCCCAGCCCTCCAGCCAGTTCTTAACCCAGCAGAGAGTGCACTTGTCCAAGCCATGGGCTACCAGCTTTTGCAGGAGTATATTATGGGAGACAGTGTCAAAGACTTTGTTGAAGTCTAGATAGACCAGATCTACAGCTTTCCCCTCATCCACCAGGGGGTCACCTGATCGTAAAAGGAGATCAGGTTGGTCAGACAGGACATGCCCCTCCTAAACCCGTGCTGGCTGGGTCTGATCCCTTGTCCATCCTGAAGGTGCTGTGTGATTGCATTCAGGATGATCTGCTCCATAACCCTGCCAGGCACCGAGGTCAGGCTGACAGGCCTGTAGTTGCCAGGGTCAACTTTGCAGCCCTTTTTGTGGATTGGGGTAACATTCGCCAATTTCCAATTGTATGGGACCTCCTCAGTGAGCCAGGACTGTTGGAAGATGATGGAGAGCGGCTTGGCGAGCTCTTCTGTTAGCTCCCTCATCATCCTAGGATGGGTCCCGTCTGGTCCCATAGACTCGTGAGGATCCAGATGGCTCAGTAAGTCACAAAGCTTGACAGAGCTCAACAGAACCTGAGAACGCCTGACAGAGCCCAAAACAATCTTACAGCACCCAGCAAAGCCTGACAGAGCACAACAGGGCCTGACAGAGGCTGACAAAGCGCAACAGAGACTAAAAGAGCTCAACAAAGCATTACAGAGCTTGACAGGGCCTGACACATCTTGACAGAGCCTTACAGATCCCGACAGAACCTTACAAAGCCCGACAGGCCCCGACAAAGCTTGAAAGAGCCCAAAAGCACCAATGGCATCTGACAGAGGTCTACAATACTTAAGAGAGCCCAATAAAACTTAACAGAGCCCTACAAATCCTCTGTACAAGTCTTTCAGGCCATGACGGGCTCTATCTATCTATCTATGTCGGGTTCTCTGTGGCATTTTCGGGCTGTGATGTGCTCTATCGGGCTTAGTCGTCCTCTGTCTGATTCTGTGGGGCCTGTTCATGCTCTGTCGGGTTTTGTTGGGCTCTGCCAGGCCCTGTCAGGCATTGTTAGGCAGTGTTGGGCTTTGTTGGGCTTTTTTGAATTGCTGTCGGGCTTTCTTTGATTCTATCAGGTTTTGATGGCTTCTGTCAGGACCTGTGGGGCTCTGTAAGCTCCTTTTGGGCTCTGTAGGTCTCTGTCACAATCTGTCAAGCTCTGTTGGTCTTTGCCAGGCTCTGTCGGTCTCTGTAAGGCTCTGTAAATCCCTGTCAGGTTTTGTCAAGCTTTTTCATGCCCTGTCAGTCTCTGTGTGGTTTTGTCGAGATCTGTCCATCTCTCTCAGGCTCTGTTGAGCTTTTTTGGGCTCTTTCTGACCTACCAGACTTTTTCAGGTTCTGTAAAGCCCTGTCATGCTCTGTAAGGCCTTGTCAGACTCTGTTGCATTCTGTCGGGCTTTGTCAGGATTTTTTGATCCCTGTTGGGGTATTCTCGAGCTCTGTCAGGCTCCATTGGGTGCTTTTGGGCTCTTTCAAGCTTCGTTGGGCCCTGTCGGGCTCTGTCAGGTTCTCTCAGGATCTGTAAGGCTCTGTCAAGCTGTGTCAAGCCCTGTTGTGCACTGTAATGTTTTGTTGAGCTCTTTCAGGCTCTTACGCAGTTTGTCGGCCTCTGTAAGGCCCTGCTGGACTCTATAGTACGCTGTCAGGTGGTGTTGGGATTTGTCGGGACCTGTCGAGTTCTATTGGGCTCTGTCAGGCCCTCTTGGGCTCTGTCAGGCCCTGTCATGCTCTTGCAGGTCCTGTACGCGTTATCTGACTCTGTTGGTCCTTGTCAACATTTGTCAAGCGCTGTCGGGCTTCGTTGGCTCTGTCAATTCCTGTCAGGTTCTGTTGGACTCTTTCAAGTGCTGTCAGACTCTGACAAACTTTGTTGAGATCTCTAAGGCTCCATCAAGATGTGTCAGGCCCTGTCAGGCTCTGTCATTCTTTGTTTAGCTCTTTTAGTCTCTGTTGCACTTTGTCATCTGCTCTCAGGTCCTGCTGGGCTTTATTGTTCGCTATCAGGTGCTGTCAGGATTTATCGAACCCTGTTGAGCTGTGTTGGGCTCTGTCAGCCCTGGTGGGCTCTGTTTAGCTTTCATAGAATCATAGAATGCTAGGGACTGGAAGGGACCTCTAAAGATCATCTAGTCCAATCCCCCTGCTGGAGCAGGAACACCTAAATGAGGCTACACAGGAACATGTCCAAGCGGGTTTTGAATGTCTCCAGAGTAGGAGACTCCACAACCCCCTGGGCAGCTTGTTCCAGTGCTCTGTTACCCTCACTGAGAAGTTTCTTCTCAAGTTTAAGTGGAACCTCTTACGTTCCAACTTAAAACCATTACCTCTTGTCCTACCATTGTTTGTCACCGAGAAGAGCCTGACTCCATCCTCGTGACACTCACCCTTTGTATATTTGTAAACATTAATAAGGTCACCCCTCAGTCTCCTCTTCTCCAAACTAAGGAGACCCAGCTCCCACAGTCTTTCCTCATAAGGGAGGTGCTCCACTCCCTTAATCATCTTGGTTGCCCTATGCTGGACTCTTTCCAGCAGTTCTCTGTCCTTCTTGAACTGAGAGGCCCAGAACTGGACACAATATTCCATATGTGGTCTCACCAGGGCAGAGTAGAGGGGAAGGAGAACCTCTCTTGACCTACTAACTACCCCCTTTCTAATACACCCCAGGATGCCATTGGCCTTCTTGGCCACAAGGGCACAGTGCTGGCTCATGGTCATCCTGCTGTCCACCAGGAACTCCAGGTCCCTTTCCCCTGCGCTGCTCTCTAATAGATCATTCCCCAACTTATACTGGAACCTCGGGTTGTTCCTACTAAGATGCAAGACTCTACACTTGCCCTTGTTATATTTCATTAATTTTTTCCCCTCCCAGCTCTCTAGCCTGTCCAGGTCATGCTGGATGGCAGCACAGCCTTCTGGTGTGTCAGCCACTCCTCCCAGCTTGGTGTCATCAGCAAACTTGCTGATAGTACACTCTAGTCCCTCATCCAAGTCATTGATGAATATATTGAACAGTACTGGCCCCAGTACAGACCCTTGAGGCACTCCACTAGATACAGACCTCCAACCGGACTCTGCTCCATTGACCACGACTCTCTGGCTTCTTCCCTTCATCCAGTTCGCAGTCCACCTCACTACCCGATTGTCCAGACCACACTTCCTCAGTTTAGCTATGAGAATGCTGTGGGAGACTGTGTCAAATGCTTTACTGAAGTCAAGGTAGACCACATCCACCGCCCTGCCATCATCTATCCACCTCGTTATATCTTCATAAAAGGCTATGAGGTTGGTCAAGCACGACTTCCCCTTGGTGAAGCCATGTTGACTGCCCCTAATAACCCTCTTATCCTTGACATGCCTTGAGATGGCACCAAGAATAAGTCATTCCATTATTTTCCCAGGGATGGAGGTGAGGCTGACCAGTCTATAATTATCCGGGTCTTCCTTCTTGCCCTTTTTGAAGACTGGAGTGACATTAGCTTTTCTCCAGTCCTCAGGCACCTCTCCCATCTCCCAAGACTTGGTAAAGATGATGGAGAGTGGTCCAGCAACGACGTCAGTCAGCTCCCTCAGCTCCTGTGGGTGCATCCCATCTGGGCCCATGCATTTGTGGATGTTCAGATTGCCTAATTGTTCCTTAACCCAGTCCTCATAGCTTTGTCGAGCTCTGTTGGGGTCTCTTGGCTTTCGTCAGGCTCTATCAGGGTCTTGCAGGCTCTTTCAGTCCCTGGCGGGCTCTATCAGGTTCTGTCTAAATCTGCCAGACCCTGTAGGGCTCTGTCGGGCTTTGTTGGGCCCTGTTGTGCTCTGTAATGCGCTCTCAGGTTCTGTCAGCATCTGTCGAGATTTCTTGGGCCCTGTCATGCTCTGTCAGGCCCTGTCGGGTTCTGTCAGACTCTGTCGGGATCTGTTGGGCTTTCTCAGGTTTTGTTGTGCTCTGTTATGCCATATCAGGCTTTGTTGGTCTTTTTTGGGGCATGTAGGGCACTGTCAAACTGTGTCATGCCCTGTCGGGCTCTATCATGCATTTTCAAGCTCTGTCCAGGTCTTTTAGGCCATGACGGGCTCTGTCAGACCCTATCAGGCTTTTTCAGACCCTGTCATACTGTTTTGAGCACTGTCACACTTCATCTGGATCTGTTGGGCCTTTTCGAGCTTTGTCGGGCACTGTCAATTTCTGCAAGGTTATGTTGGGCTCTTTCAACCTCTGTCTGGCCCTGTCGGGCTCTGTCAGGCCCTGGTGGGCTCTGTCAAGCTTTGTCGAGCTCTGTTGGGCTCTCTCGGGTTTTGTCGGGCTCTATGTGGCTCTTGTACACTCTGTCAGTTCCTGGCGGGCTCTGTGGGGTTCTATTGGGAATTGTCAGGCCTTGTTAAGCTCTGTTGGGCTTTGTTGGGACCTGTCGTGCTCTTTGAGTCCTTGTCGGTTTCTGACAGGATCTGTCGAGATCTGTTGGGCTTTTTCAGGCTTTATCGGGCTCCGTCAGGACATATTAGGCTTTGTTAGGCTTTTTTGGGCATTCTTGCCCTTATTCAGGCTTTGTGAGGCTCTTTCAGGATTTCTGGGGGTCTATCAGGCTCTTTCAGGCCATGTCTGGGTTTGTAGGGCTCTGTCATGTTTTGTCAGGCTCTGTTGGGTATTGTCAAGCTCTGTCAGGTTCCACTGGGTGCTTTTTGGCTCTTTCACTCTACAGTTAGGTGTCAGGTGCTGTTTGGATTTGTTGGGCCCTTTCGAGTTCTGTTGGGCTCTGTCGGGTTTTGTCGGGCCCTGTGAGACTGTTGTGCTCTGTCAGACCCTGTCATGTTCTGTCAGTATCTGTCATGTTTTATTGGGCTCTGTCGTGCTCTGACAAAACCCAAGAGAGGCCAACAGAGCTTGACAAAGCTAGACAGAGCCCACCACGGCATGACAGAGACTGAGAGAACCTGAGAAAGCCTGACAGAGCCCGACACAGTCTCACAGGGCCCGACAAAGCCCGACAGAGACCAACCTGGCCTGACAGAGCCCGACAGAACTCCACAGGGCCTGACAGAGAATGCCAGGGCCCAACAAAGCCTGAGAGAGCCTGACAGGACCTGACAGAGCACGACAGAAAACAACAGAGCCCGCCAAGAACTGACAGAGCCTGCAAGAACCTGATAGAGCACGACAAAACTTGACAGAGCCCATCAGGGCCTGACAGAGCATGACAGGGCCCACCAGAGCCCAACACAGCTCAATAGGGTTCGACAAATCCTGCCAGCACCTCAGTAGGGTTTGACAAATCCTACCAGCACCTGATAGCAAATGATAGAGCCCGGCAGGACATTACAGAGATTGACAAAGAGCGACAGAACCTGAAAGAGCTCAACAAAGCATTATAGAGGCTGAGAGGACCTGACACAGCTTGACAGAGCCTTTGAGATCTCGACAAAGCCTGACAGGGTCCAACAAAGCTTTAAAGAGTGCAACAGTGCCCGATAGAGTCTGACAGAGCTTGACAATACCCAACAGAGCCTGGCAAAACCCAACAGAGCCCTACAAATCCTGACAAGGCCTGAGAGAGCCTAATAGGTCCCAACAAAGCCCGACAAACCTGATAAAGCCTGACAGAGCCTGACAGAGCCTTGTAGGGAAGAAAGATCCCAAAAGAAGCTTGACAGACTACACAGAGCCTGGCAGAGCCTGAGAGAGATAGACAGATCTCGACAAAGCCAAACAGAGACTAACAAAGCCTAGAGAGAGCCTTACAAAACCTGACAGGGATCAACAGAGCCCTACAGAGCCCGACAGAGCCTGAGAAAGGTCAACAGAGCCTGACAGAACCCGACAGAGCCCTACAAATCCTGACAAATCCCAGCAGAGCCTGATAGATCGCGACGGAGACTGACAAAGCCCGACAGGGATCAAAAAAGCACAGCAAAGCCCAACACTGCCCAAAAACGCTTGATAGGGTCTGACAGAGCCCAACAAAACTGGACAGAGCCTGAGCAGGCCTCACAGAGTCAGACAGAAGCCAACAAAGCTTGATAGAGCCCATCGCAGCCCAAAAATGTCCTAGAAAACTCGACATAGATTCATAGAGCCCGTCACGGCCTAAAAGACCTGGAAAGAGTTTGACAAGGCCCGACAAACCCTGACAGGGTATGACACAGATTAACAGTGCCCTACATACCCGAAAATAGCCCGACATAGACTGATATGATCTGAGAGATCACGACAGAGCCTGACAAAGCCTGAGAAAGCCCAGCAGATCCCGACAGATCCTGACAGAACCTGACAGGGCCTCACAGAGTACGACAGAGCCCAACAGGGTTCAACAAATCCTGACAGCACCTGATAGCAAATGATAGAGCCCGGGAGGACCTGACAGAGGCTGACGAAGTGCAACAGAGACTAAAAGAGCTCAGCAAAGCATTACAGAGCCTGACAGGGCCTGATACAGATTGACAGAGCCTGACAGGGCCAGGCAGAGCTTGAAAGATCCAAACAGCCTGACAGGAATGCACAGAGTCCAACTAAGCCCAAGAGAGCCCAACAAAGCTCGACAAGGCCCCACAAAGCCAGATAAAGCCTGACAGAGCCCGAAAGAGCATGACAGGGCCTGAAAGAGCACACTAGGACCTGACAGAGCACAACAGGTCCTGACAGAGCCTATCAGAAACTGAGAGAGATCGCCACAGCATGACAGATCCTGACTGAGCCCGACAGGGCCTGACAGATCCTGGAAGAACCCGATAGAGCGCAACAGAGCTTGAAAAACCTTGACAGAGCCCACCAGGGCCTGACAGAGCACGACAGGGCCTGACAGAGCTTGAAAGAACCCGTCAGAACATAACAGGAATTGACAGAGCCCAAGTAAGCCTGACGGTGCCCGACAAAGCTCGACGGGGCCCGACAAATCCTGATGGCACCTGACAGTGAACTCTCAATTATAGCAGGGCCTGACAAGTCTGACAAAGCATGACAGAAACTGAAAGAGCTCAACAAAATATTACAGAGCACAACAGGGCCTGACACACCTTGACAGAGCCTGACAGGGCCTGACAGATTTTGAAAGAACTCAACAGAGCCCAAAAGAGCTCAACAAAGCTTGACAGAGTCCGCCAGGGCATGACAGAGCCTCACAGACTTAACAAAGCTTGACAGAGCCCAACAGAAACTGACAGAACCTGAGAAAGCCTGACAGAGCCTGCCACAGTCTCACAGGGCCCGACAAAGCCTGACAGAGCCGAACATGGCCTGACATAGCCCAACAGAACTCGACAGGGCCCAACAAATCCCCACAGCACCTGACAGCAAACTATAGAGTCCAGCAGTGCCTGACAGAGGTGGACAAAGCGCGATAGAGCCTGAAAGAGCTCAACAAAGCATTACAGAGCCCTACAGAGCTTGAAAAAGCTTGAAAGAGACCAACAGTACCCAATGTAGCCTGAAAGACATCGAAAATACTCAATGGACCTTGACAAAACCTGACACATCCAGACAAAGCCTGAATAAGGGAAAAAAAGCATGAAAAAGCCTGACAAAGACTGACAGAGCCTGACAAGGCCTGACAAGGCTTTACAGAACCTGAAATAGCCTGGTAGGACAGAAAGAGCTTAAAAAAGCTCGACAGAGACCGACAGCGCCTGACAGAGCTTGTGACAGACCGACAGACTTCAGCAAAGCCACACAGAGACTGACAGGGCCTGAAAGAGTCCGAGAAAACTCAACAGAGCCCTGCAAATCCTGACATGGCCTGACAGAGCCTGATCGAACCCCAGAAAGCCCAGTATAGCCTGAGCGAACCTGATAGAGCCCAACAATATCTGACAAAGCCCGAAAGAGGTCGACAAAGCTTGACAGAGACCACCAGGCCTTGACAGAGCACGACAGGGCCTTCCAGAGCCCAACACAGTTCAAGAGGGTTTGCCAAATCCTAACAGACCCTGATGGTGAACGATAGAGCCCGGCAGGACCTGACAGGCTGACAATGTGTGACAGAGACTAAAAGAGCTCAACAAAGCATTACAGAGCCTGATAAGGCCTGATACAGCTTGACAGAGCCTTACAAATCTCGACAGAGCCTGACAGGGCCAGAGCGAGCTTGAAAGAGCCCAACAGAATCTGAAAGAAATTGACAGAGTCCAACTAAGCCTGATAGTGCTCGACAAAGCTTGAGAAGGACCAACAGAGCCAGATAAAGCACAACAGAGCCCGAAATAGCATGACAGGGCCTGAAAGAGCCTGATAAAGCCTGACAGAGCACAACAGGGCCTAACAGAGCCTACCAGAAACTGAGAGAGCCTGCCAGGTTATGACAGAGCCTGACAGACTTCGACTAAGCTTGACAGAGCCCAGCAGTACCTGAGAAAGCATGACACAGCATGACAGAGTCTCACAGGGCCTAACAGCACCTGACAGAACTCGACAGGGCCCAACAAATCCCGACAGCACTTGGCAGTGAACTATAGAGTCCAACCGTGTTACAGGGAATTAACAGTTATCTAATTAAGACTTAAAGAACTAACACTTAAAGACTTAAAGAGCTAACAGCCTTCTCAGGGATGGGTTATGAATATGTATAGGTGTTGTTCCTAAAACTTTCATGAATATGTAACACTTTACTGCATTTAACCAAGCTCACAACTACTTCAAATTTACACACATATTAGGTGAAATGATTCCCCGTGTGTCCGGCACTGTAAATAAGTAAATACATACCTTCCTTACAATCTCAAGGATTGTAAAGTCATTTCCGAACCTCATTTTGGTGAACCAGGCAGGAGGGTGTTCTGGTTGGCTATGTGAATAGGTGAGAACGGCCAGCTTTGGCGTGCCCCAAAGTTGTTTTTTTTTTCGGAAAGATCTCCATTTGCTTTGTTCATTGCAGGAGCAGACAAAAGACCTCCAACAAAAACAACGGATAAAGTATGTTGTAATAAACTTCCATTTAATTGCATTTGGCGGGGAGCCAGTAAGCCGTGGAGAGATGTCTCACGAGTTTCTGCAGTCTCTTTGTGGGCAGCAGCTAGCAATCTTGAGAGCAGATCGAGCAACTCTGAGATTTCTGTGTCTCAATTTCGATGGCCAGGATGGACTTTTGGTAATGACTAATCTTAGCAAGAGTGAAGGGTAATGCAGAAATCTCTCTTTTGCAGCTGCTGGAAAAGGTAAAAGTCAGTGAAAAAGGAATAATTGGTCTACAACTGCGTGGTATTTTTGTAAGTGCCTGACATACCATGCATTCCATTCCAAATCATTAAGTAACTCGTAAATCATAAAACCAACCAGCCGTGTCTCTGTGAACTGTCTGAGTGTGTGCTAATTACAGTAATTACTGTTTATGGTGGTATGCTTTAGCCTGTGATCTGTATAAAGCAGAAGATGAGCTTAAAACACCTTGATTTAAGTCACGTGGCATGAGTTAAATTACAGTGTGCGCGGTGTAAGAAAGTATATGCAGATATGTTTTTCACCCTCCAAAATCAGGGACATAACAAAAAAATGGGAACCTGTTCCATTAGAATACTGAAGTACCATCTTGCTCTCCTTAGGATGCATCCTTACACATTAGAGTAACTTAGTGGGGAATCCTGATAAAAGAAAGTTTGAAACAATATTGTACTCACTTTGAGGCACAGAATGACCTTACAGCCCTTGAGGTAAATAAGGAAGGTATGTATTTATTTACGACGCCGGACACGCAGGGAATCATTTCACCTAATACGTGTGTAAAATTACAGTAGCTGTGAACTTGGTTAAATGCAGTAAAGTGTTACATATTCATTAAAGTTTTAGGAACGCCTATACATATTCATAACCTTTCTACGAGAAGGCGGTTCTTATTACAATTACTTCCGGGAGACCATTTCCATAGTCTCCACCTCCGGCTCCTCCTGGTTGCAGCTGCGCAGTTGTTACCAATCAGGACACATAACCACGGACGTAGTTATATGCGGTGCTTTATTTCAGCGCTGGGAAACCAGGGGTTTGCACCCAAAGCTGGCTTCGAACAGGTGATTCAGACTACACCTTATTATACAAGTTAGTCACATACATATTCATTACAACCCCTGACAACCATTAGCATATTCCACACCTATTCTGACACAAACTTCCTATCTAAAAGATGCTATGTTTACCAGTTATTTTCTAAGGTACCAACTTTAAAAGAATATATCGTAAATCTCTGTCCACCTTAAGAATTAGGCTCGGTTACAGTTACCTGCCTTATAAGAATATACCATAAATCTATGTCAACTTTAAGAATAGAGTTTGGTTACTGAATACAAGAATTCCATGGTTACAAGGTTGGTTGCTATCTTAATGTTAATCCAACTGTAACAGATCCAGCGATATCCAGGGTAGAGCTAGCGAAGGCCCATCCTGACCTGTTCCAAAAGGGAACATGGAAGGAAACATCTTGTAAAGTTGATTCTCCTGTTCCATAAAGGAACATGGAAGGAAACATCTTGTAAAGTTGATTCTGTTACTAACATCTCCCCCCTTTGAAAATGCTTTTCTTTAGACAATGCATTTTCACTTCAATCAACTTCTTCAATTATTGATTTGATTGGTGATTTGGCAAATGTGACAGTTCATAAGCTGGAGGGCTAGCTGGAGGACTGTCAAATATAGGATTAACATAATTCCTACTCAGGACACTGAAAATGCAATTATTCTTAGCATTTGTTTGACTAATCACACGTTTAATACCTACATGTAATAAACAAAGAAGTATAATCACAATTGTAAGTACAACTACACTTTCTAATAGTGAATGTACCCATCCTCCCAAATTTAAACCAAATGAATCCAACAGAGCTCCTATCCAGCTCTGTTCTGCATCCTGCTTTTCCTTTTGCAGCTCCATCTCTGTTTGGGTGAGTTGAGAAATGTCCTTCTCGACCTCCGAAGTTACGTTTGGAATATGGATGCAGCAATGATCCATTCTGTCTTTCAAATATCCACAGACACCATTTTCTTTCAACAACATTATGTCGAGTGCCATTTTATTATGTAAGGTCATTTTGGTCGTAGCCTGTAATTGTATATTAAGTTCCCGAAAACCTTTCTTAGTTATTCTAGCCAATCGATCCATTTGCCCGATCAATTTATCAATCATTTCCCTGTTTCTGTATGCCGCAATTGGTGCAAAGAAAGATTCTAGTGCCCAACCGAATTTAACACTGCTTGATGGTTCATGCCACACATCGTCTTCATCTATTTCTCATTTGTGCCTAACATGTAGAAGTTCTTGCCCATTTTTCAAGGGAGACTTTTTCCAAATAGGACATAGGGTTGGCAGTCCCAAAGTAATTTCCCTTACTGGTCCTGCTATTGGTAAATGTGTTGTCCAGGTCCCATCACTTAAGGCCCAAACCAGATGTCCCACACTACCTATAACGCCTCTACAATCAATTCTATTTCCATCAATACCTATCTTGATTCCTTCCTTTAGATCCAATTGTTTCTGACAAATGCAACCTGCAATTACCGCAACTTTAACGATGGATATTGGTATCTCTTTCATATCTGTCTGGCAAGTTATTACTCGTGAACAATTCCACCATGGTACTGTTGTTCCTCCTGTTACATTGGACCACCGTACACACCATGGAAATGCTTCACTATATTGGTATTGTTGTACAATACTCAATGTCCACATGTTACTCCATGATTCAGTTATATTTTTGTTATCCTGATCTTTGCATTCCCAGTAAGTCTGTTCAACCATTTGGTTTACTACTTTGGTGGTCCATGTGTCATAATAACACCAACCTATATTTTTGAATGGTCTGGTCATTCCTATTTTAACCCATTTCACCTCAGGTAATTTTAAACAATCCTCCTTTGGCCCTGGTGTTTTCCATTTTCCTTGTTCTTTTACCCTTTGTTCTGTTGGGATGACTTCTTTTCTAGTGCGGGATTCACATGCTATTTTACCAGTTCTGTTTATTTCTGGTAAGGTGGTAGATATTATTCCCCACTGTATTGGGTCTTCGGCCGATTTTGGAATTGGAAGGCAAGCAGTGATGCTACTGGTATTCTGAGTCAGTGCGAAATCTCGAATTAATCCTATCATAAGATTCTCTGCCTGATACCACCTGTGGTATCTGGGTACTTTCGTTATTATCTACTGCTCTTCGTGGTCTAATTTGCAATTCCATTTGAATAGTCCCATTTTCCCACTGTTTATCAGAGGCCTTGTGGAATAGAGTGGCACTTCCCTCTCCAGTTTTCAAAAGTACAAACACTCTAACCAAAATCACAATTTGGTAATGCAAACCAGACATTACTGCGATATAATCTTGAGCGAGGTAGGACCCACTATCTGCGATTTCCAGAGTCTTGGGACTCTTTTCACTCGGGTATAGTGTATCCAGGAGTCTACTCCAGCAACTTTGACTGTGGTGAATGTAGTTAGGAGTACTTGATAGGGTCCGTCCCAACGCTCTTTTAAGGGTTCTTCATTCCAAGTTCTTAGATACACCGTGTCTCCAGGCTCTATATCATGTACTGGATTCTCGAGCGCTAGTGGGCGATTCCACACTAGTGCGGATCTGAGTCGATTCAATGTCCTGCCAAGAGACAACACATAATTGTACAAGTCCTGATTTCCTTTCACATGTACCTCTGGGTTTGGGTTTGGTGCTTCATATGGTTTGCCATACAAAATCTCGTATGGACTTACTGACATTCCACTCCTAGGTTTAATCCTAATATGCAACAATGCTATTGGCAAGGCCTGAGGCCATTGAATTTTTGCGTCCTGACAGATCTTGCTAAGTTGCCTTTTTAGGGTTTGATTCATTTTCTCCACTTGTCCACTAGACTGGGGTCTCCATGGGGTATGTAACTCCCACTTAATTCCCAAACATCTGCTGATTTCTTTTACCAATTGTGCAACAAAGTGTGGTCCCCTATCGGAGGATATCCCCAGTGGTACCCCAAATCTAGGGATTATTTCCTTTAGTAACTATTTTACAGTTTCTTTCGCCTGGTTGGTGCGACAAGGGAAAGCTTCCGGCCATCCTGAAAAGGTATCTACCCCAACTAGTATATACCTGAATCCTCGGGTTCTGGGGAGTTCCGCATAGTCTCTTTGCCAATAATCCCCAGGTTGTATGCCTGTCTTTATTTTCCCCATTTCTGTTTTTCTTTTTACTAAAGGATTATTTTTCAAGCAAATTTCACACTTAGCTGTGATAGAATTTGCCATTGTTAACATCTGGACCGAGATAATGTTTTCTTAAATAAGTTACCAATACTTCTGCACCCCAGTGACACTTCTGGTGTTCCGTCTGAAGTATTCCTCTCATAATAGTGGTTGGTACCACAACTTGTCCATTGGTGGTTACATACCACCCAGAATTATTCTTACTGGTTCTTACTAGACTTGCCAATTTTTCATCTTCTGTAGACTATTTAGGTGGTTCTGAAGGTAATAAATCAATTGCTCTTACCTTCTGGGAGATAAGACCCATCATTGTCCTCACTTGCCGTGCTACTGACCGAGTTGTTTGATCAGCAAGCCAATTTCCCTCTATGATTTTCGATGTTCCACTTTGATGAGCTTTACAGTGCATTACAACAACTTGCGATGGTTTTTGAACGGCATTAATCAGATTCAGTATTTCCTCCTGGTACTTAATGTTTGTTCCTTGTGAAGAGAGCAGTCCCCGCTCTTTCCAAAGGGCTCCATGCACATGAACAACTCCAAAAGCATATTTTGAGTCAGTCCATATGTTAACTTTCTTGTTTTCGCTGAGTTCCAATGCCCTAGTTAAGGCGATTAATTCCGCTTTTTGTGCTGAGGTGTTTGGCGGTAAGGGTTTAGCCTCAATTACTGTCTTGGCAGTACTAATCACATATCCTGCATACCGCATTCCGTTCTCCACAAAGCTACTGCCATCAGTAAAGAGTTCCCAGTCAGTTTCTGCCAGCGGAGCGTCTTTCAAATCAGGGCGACTTGCGTGGGTGTATTCGATGACTTCCATGCAATCATGTTCCAGGTCTCCTTCTTCAGTACCTGCATCCAAAAACTCAGCAGGATTCATTAGGTTAGTAGTTTTTAGAACAACATCATCTTGTTCTGTCAGAATTACCTGGTATTTCATCATTCTGCTTGGGGAAAGCCAATGACCCCCCTTTTGTTCCAGTACTGTTGTCACCATATGGGATACAAACACTTCTATCCTTTTTCCCGTAGTTAATTTTCGGACCTCCTGGATCAGTATTACTGTAGCAGCTACCGCCCGTAAGCACGCCGGCCACCCAGTACTTACCGGATCTAGCTGTTTAGAAAAATAGCCAACAGGTCTTTTCCAGGATCCCAGTTGTTGGGTTAATACCCCCAAGGCAAGTCTTTGTCGCTCGTGTACAAACAACTGGAAATCTTTGCTCAAGTCCAGCAGGCCCAAGGTAGGCGCCTGCATCAAAGCCTGTTTTAGCTTTTGGAAGGCTTCACGTTGTGGTTTTCCCCACATGAACGTCTTATTCCCTTGTGCTTCGTATAAAGGTTTGGCAATCAACCCATAGTCCATAATACAAAGTCTGCACCATCCTGTCATTCCTAAAAAGGATCTTAATTCATGTAAGTTTCGTGGTTCTGAAATAGCACAGATAGCATGCACACGGTTTGTACCTAATTTCCGCTGTCCTTGAGAAAGCTCGCATCCTAAATAAATCACAGTCTTGGATGCAATTTGAGCTTTACTTTTCGATACTTTGTACCCATTCATTCCCAATTGGTTCAGTATTTCAATCGTTACCTGGATGCAGAGTTCTCGTGTCTCAGTCGCGATCAAAATGTCGTCTACGTATTGTAGTAACAGGTACCATTGTCGAGGGATCACGATGTGGCCTTTCGTAGTCCATTCCTCGAGTTCTTTGGCCAACTGATTTCCAAAAATAGTTGGGCTATTTTTGAATCCTTGCGGAAGACGTGTCCAGGTTAACTGAGTTTTCCTTCCATTGTATGGATTTTCCCATTCAAAGGCAAATAGCTTTTTGCTTTCCAGGTCGAGGGGTATGCAGAAGAAGGCATCTTTTAAATCAAGTACAGTAAGCCATTTATATTTCTCCTTCACAAATGTTAACAAGGTGTATGGATTTGCAACTACCGGATAAATGTCCTTAGTGATCTGGTTTACAGCCCGCAAATCTTGGACTAATTGGTAATTACCATCGGACTTCTTTACTGGAAAAATTGGAGTATTATATTCTGTTTCACATTCCTCTAGAATTCCATATCTCAAGAATTTTCAATTAGAGGAACTATTCCTAACCTAGCTTCTAATTTCAGTGGGTACTGTCTCAACTGTACAGGCCTGGCATCTTCCTTTAATTCCACTTTTACAAGCTGGGCTGTTTTCAATTTCCCAGGTATGTCAGTCGCCCATACCGTGTGGATCACAGCCTCCTCCACAGCTTGTGGTATTTCCACTACCGGGTTTTCTCTTAATAACAGAATTTGTCCCACCTTAGATTCTGGAATTTTCATTACCAGGTTTCCATTCTCAAATGTTATTACAGCATCCAATTTGGTCAATAAATCCCGTCCTAAAAGGGAAACTGGACAATCTGGAACATATAAGAACTCATGGGTTAATTCCTTTTCTCCAAAACGCAGATCTAAGGGTTGCAGGAATGGCCGTACTTCTTCCTTCCCTGTGGCACCAACAATCGTTGTCGTTTTATGACCTATTGTTCCCTGTAAAGAATTTAGCACAGAATAAGTAGCCCCTGTATCCACTAAAAATCTCACATCCTGGTCCCCCACTTGTATTGTCACAAGGGGTTCCTTATTCTGGGTATCGGTTCTTGTGCTGCCATATAGTCAACTGTTATTATTATATTCCCCCAACACCATAGTTTGTATTGCATTCCCTGCTGCACTTGGTACCTGACTCGTGGAGCCCGGACGGTTCGGGCATTCATTTTTCCAGTGTCCTTCCTCCTTACAATAAGCACATTGATTTATACCAAGCTTTACAACAGGTCTTAAAGGAGTTCCCCGAACATTCCGAAAACCGCGCCCTCGGCCGCCTGTAGTTCCTCTGCCACGGACTTCCATTCCTATTCCCCTGCCTTGTCCTTGGACCAGGGCCAACAAGTCTTGCTGAGAACGCCTCGACTGTTCCTTTTCTCTATTATTATAAACTTTCCAGGCTGTTTCTAACATGACATCCAGATCTCGTAATTGTGCCCCCTCCAGTTTCTGTAATTTCTTCCGAATATCATCCTGAGACTGCCCCAAAAAGATTAAAGCCAACTGAACCCTTGCTTGTTCTGTTTCAATATCTAAATCCATATATCTCTTTGCAGTTTTCTTTAATCTTTCTAAAAAGGCTGAAGGGGATTCATTCTTTTCCTGCCTAACATTATACAATTTTGACCAATTCATTTGTTTTGGCATAGCAGTCTGAACACCGATCAATAACCAGTCCTGATACCTCCGGAGGCTAAGCTGACCACCTCCAGTATTATAATCCCATCTGGGATCCTCCTTTGGAAAATTTTCATCAACATTGCCACCCACTATTCCATTCTGAATATCCTCCCTTGCTTTATCTCTTGCTACCCGTATAACCATATCCTTTTCTGTAGAATCCATTAATGTGTCAAGAATCACTTGTAAATCATCCCAATCAGGATTCTGCATTTTAATTATCATTTTAATTATCCTTGCAACCTTGTCCGGGTTTTCCCGGTAAGGACCGGCTGATTGTTTCCAGATCATTAAATCTCCTGGCGAAAACGGGATTTTTACATAAACCGTCTCTCCCCCCACTCCTACCGCTTGTCTCAGGGGTGCTATTACATTTGGCAGTCCACCCCCCTTTTGGGCTTCCTTTTCTCTGTGCCTAGTCCTGTGGGATATTGGTGTAGTTGTTACTCCTTTTACACCGGTTGCTGCCCCCTCATCCCCACTGGAATTGATATCACTTTCAGTGAGACGCACAGGTGCCGAGGGTTTAAGGGGTTTAGGTGCAGAGGGTTCAGTTTCTGGAGGGGCAACATCAAGACACGGCAAATCTAATTTTAAGGCATTACCGCAGCTGTTTTCTATTGCCAAACACGTCATGTATTTCTTTTCTGCCGTACAACCCATACATTTATCATTAGTACCGCCCCTCCATACTAATATTAACCCACATTCCTTCCTCCAGTCCTGTTTTTGTACAAGATAGAAAAAGAGATCCACGTACTGTACCTCATCCCATTTACCTTCCCTTTGACAAAACCTCATTAATTCATTAATAGTTCCAGGTTCTAAAGTACCCTCCGGCGGCCACCGTATTTCATTAGGCAAGTCATATTCAGGCCAGCAGTGAGTACAATATTCAGTTAACTTCTTTTTACTCATTGATTGTCCAAATCCAGCCTCCTTCCAATGTTTCAACAAACAGTCTAATGGTGACATCTTTGTATCGCTCATATCAACACAAAAGGGTAACACACAGGCGATTAACACAGAAGGATAACACACAGATAACTTTACCAGAACAACAGTAAAGACGGATCAAATCACCAGTTTCAACAGCAAATACAGATCAAATTACCAAGGCTACAGACCAGGTGCTGAACAACATAGATAACCAGACCAGGTGCACGCAAATAACCAGACCAGACCAGGTGCCGAGCCTGTGGCTTAAATAACCAAACCAGATGCCAAACCTGCAGAGGTTTCCCTCTAACGGACGGCTGCCTAGGCAATACCTCAGGAGCTCCCTGCCCAACTGAGCATGGCTTTCGCTGTGTCTGATCGACAGGCTACCAGATGTCTGACCAGCAGGCTACCAGACCAGAACCAGACCAGATGGGTACCCAATAATCCATGTAAAGCAACAGATAAAGCACCTTCTTACCAATCAGAGGTCCATCGTGAGCAGCGGAGAGCTGGTCGCGTCCGATGCACTCCCCAAGAATACCTCGGTGCTAGCTGGAGCAGGATCGAGACACGATCTGTCTCAGCAATGCCCGCGAGGTCCCATCTGGGTCACCAAAATGTTAGCAATCAGGACACATAACCACGGACGTAGTTATATGCGGTGCTTTATTTCAGCGCTGGGAAACCAGGGGTTCGCACCCAAAGCTGGCTTCGAACAGGTGATTCAGACTACACCTTATTATACAAGTTAGTCACATACATATTCATTACAACCCCTGACAACCATTAGCATATTCCACACCTATTCTAACACAAACTTCCTATCTAAAAGATGCTATGTTTACCAGTTATTTTCTAAGGTACCAACTTTAAAAGAATATATCGTAAATCTCTGTCCACCTTAAGAATAAGGCTCGGTTACAGTTACCTGCCTTATAAGAATATACCATAAATCTATGTCAACTTTAAGAATAGAGTTTGGTTACTGAATACAAGAATTCCATGGTTACAAGGTTGGTTGCTATCTTAATGTTAATCCAACTGTAACAGATCCAGCGATATCCAGGGTAGAGCTAGTGAAGACCCATCCTGACCTGTTCCATAAGGGAACATGGAAGGAAACATCTTGTAAAGTTGATTCTGTTACTAACACAGTGATTGTGAACCTGGGTCCTCTTCTCTGTACATGGTCACCTTTAATCCAGTGTGATGAGATGGTTAGGTCTCAGACTGCTGAGTTGGTTAAAACTGGCATATCTCCTGTCCTGTGCCCAAGTTTCTGTTATCTAGTTCACCCAGGGATGCACCAAAGAATTATTACCTTTGCAATTATTATTATCTTTATTATCTTTATTATCTTTAAATCTTTAAGTGTTAGTTCTTTAAGTGTTCATTAGTTAATTGTTAAATCCCTGTGTCATTCCCCTGTGGGAAACTACAGCAGGTCTGTGGAATCCTTCACAGAGAGTATGGGAATAGAGATCAGCCTTGAAGATATTAAGGTTTAGCCTTGAGAATGATGGGACTAAAGGAGTATCCAGAGATATTTAGTTGTACCCATGAGAGAGAAGGGATATACCCTGAGAGAGAAGGGATGTACCCGTGAGAGAAAGGGAGTAGAAGAGTAACATGGATGATAGCAAAATTAGCCAATGGGATGTTACTGCTGTACCTTGTAACCAATAGTGAAGAGACACATGAATTGGTAGAAATGTATAAAAATGCACTTGTAGCAAGAAATGGCATCTACTACTTTCATCCTGGAAGAACTTGGTCTATGTCATTTGTCCATCTCAGCCATGACATTCCCCCTGTGGGGGACTACGGTGGGTCCGTGGATTCCCTGACCGAGGGCATGGGAACAGACATTAGCCTTGAAGATATGAAGGCCTACCTGTGAGAAAGATGGGAGTAAAGGAGTATCCAGAGAAGCTAAGGATGTACTCGTGATAGAGAAGGGAGTAGAAGAGTAACATTGATGATAGCAAAAGTAGCCAATGGGATGTTACTGCTGTAACTTGTAACGAATAGTGAAGAGACACATGAATTGGTAAAACTGTATAAAAATGCACTTGTGACAATAAATGGCATCTACTACTTTCATCCTGGAAGAACTTGGTCTGTGTCATTTGTCCGTCTCATCCACGACATCCCCCCTTTTCTAAGAGGTTAGCAAATTCTTTTACTAAGGTGATGATTCTTTATGTTTTTCCAATGCCGAGATCACTTTCTGATGTGCCTTGATATGCGTGATTGCCACCTTCTTAGGAAGTTCAGCTGCCAATATTTCTTCTGCATTTTTGATATGTTTGCCTTGAGAGTTCAAGAGTCCATTTTCCTTCCAAATAGTTCTGTGTGCAAGCACGATCCTGAAAGCATACTTAGAGTCCGTATAAAAGTCCACAGCTAGTTCCAGAGCACAAGTAAGGGCGATTATTACTGCCTTTTGTGCTGAGATACTTTTAGGCAGAGGTCCAGATTCCATTACTTCATGGCTACTAATTATAGCATAACCAGCATGCCTTTCACCGTTCAGGATATTGCTACTTTCATCCATAAAGCAGTTCTCAGTGTTCTCCATAGGATTGTCCTTTAGATCTTGTTGGCTGGAGTATTTTTCTTCATTGTTTTCCAGGCAATTATGATGAACTGGTTTTCCAATGTGACCACTGAGGAAAGAAGTCGGATTGACAATGTTAGTGACCATGATTTAGCCTGATATTTGAGAAATCTTTGTGGGGAAAGCCAATGTCCCCCTTTTCACCTAGAACTGTAGACACTGTATGGGATACTAGCACAGTCATTTTCTGTCCCATGGTATATTTCCGGGCCTCCTGTATGTTCAGTACCACTGCTGTAACTGCCTGTAGGAATCCAGGCCACCCTTTTGCTTTTGCGTCTAATTGTTTGAAGAAATAGGCTGCTGCTCATCGGTATGGGCCAAGATTCTGTGCCAGTATACCAAAGGCTATTCCCTGCTTCTCATGAGAGAATAGAAAAAATGGTTTACTCACATCTGGGAGTCCTAAAGCAGGCGCTGTCATCAAAGCCTTACCAAGTTCTTCAAAGGCTTGTGTAGCTCCTTTATTCCATTGCAGGTGTTCCTGATCTGTGGCTGCTAGTACAAACAATGGCTTGACAAGCAATCCATAATCATAAATCCACAACCGGCAGCACCCTGTCATGCCCAAAAAGGGTCCGTCATTCTTTTTCAGTTTGAGGCTTCGGAGTTTGGCATATAGGCTCCTCTCGAGCCTGTCCCAGGGTCCTTTGCCCTGCACTAATTTCATAGTCCAAATAAGTTACTTGTTGCTGCATCATCTGGGCTTTCTTCTGTGATACCCAATATCCTTGGAGCCACAAAAAGTTCAGTAGACTTACAGTTCAGGTTATGCACGTCTTATTTGTTCGGGTAGCGATCAAAATGTTATCCCCATATTGTAGCATCTGTCCTTCATCAGATGGGGCTTCCCAAGATTCAAGATCTTTAGCAAGCTGATTTCCAAATATTGTCAGACTGTTCTTAAATCCTTGTGGCAACAAAATCCATGTGAGCTGGGTTTTACATAAATATTATCTGGCTGACTTCATGGAGAGAGAGTCAAAAAGGTATCTTTTAAATCTAAAACTGTAATCCAAATCAAATTAGAGTTAATACAGTCAGTAAGTTGTATGGGTTTACTACCACCGGGCAGAGGTCCTCTGTTATTCTGTTTATAACCCAATTTGTACGAATTTCTCTATTACCAGCTGTGGAGGGGTTTGGTTATATGGAGATATGTTGTTGAATTAGTCAGGCCCAAAGGAATCTCAAGGCCACTTGGAGAAATTGAGAACAGAATCTTCTGTGAGAAAGAGGGGCGTTTCTTCATTAACAGGGCCTCAGCATGGCGTCAGTCATCGGATCTATCATCGGTGGGGCTCCAGCATGTGGACTGCCTGTGATACTTATTTAACGAATCCATGCTTGGAGCGTGGATGCGTGATTAGAGAATAGTTGCGTATATAAGGAGGTTTGTTTCTGTAATAAATGGCTTTGTGTGATTCACATTGAATTGGAATGCTGAGTCCTTTATTGCTCCAACAACCGACTGAATTAGGGATCAGAGTTCAACAACTTAAATACTTTCCCGGTCTCAAAATTATTACATAATAATAAAAGCAAATTAACTTAAAGTGCTGTATCAAATCCTATTTTCCAAGTTCTGTGGAACAACATTTAATTGCCACTCATTGATATAAACCCACATTCAAACCACAAGTTGATACAGGGAATTGACAATTAACTAATTAAAACGCAAAGAACTAACCCTTTAACCCACATCACTATTGTCTAGCCTTGCTTAACTCTGTGTAACTTACTGTACAAAAAACAGGACTTCACTGACGCCTTCACTGCATTTAAACAAGCTCACAGCTCCTGGAAATTTACACACGTATTAGGTGAAATGATTCCCTGTGTCTCCAGCGCCGTAAATAAATATGTAAATACATACCTTCCTAACAATTCAAGGGTTTTAAGGTCATTTCCGTGCCTCAGTAGGGTCTGATGGAAGCCAACAAAACGCAACAGAGCCTGAAAAAGCTGAACAAAGCATTACAGAGCACAACAGGGCCTGAGAAAGCTTGACAGCGCCTTACAGATTCCGACAGAACCTGACAAACCCCGACCGGGTCAAACAATTCTTGAAAGAGCCCAGAAGTGCCCAATGGAGCCTGACACAGCTCGACAAAACCCAACATAGCATGAAAAAACCCAACTGAGCCCTACAACTCCTGACAGACCCTGACAGGGATCAAAAAATCCTGACAAAGCTTGGCAGAACCTGGAAAATCCTGGTAGGGCAGAAAGAGCACAAAGGAGCTTGACAGAGCCTGACAGAGGCTGACAGGGCATGACACAGATTGATAGTGCACTACATGTTCCAAAAAAGCCCAACAAACCTGATATGGCCCGACAGACCACAACAGAGCCCGAGAAAGCCCAACAGATCCCGGCAGATCCTGAGAGAACCTGACAGGACCTGATAGAGCATGACAGGGCCCAACAAAGACCAACAGAGGTTGACAGGGCCTGACAGATCCTGACAGAACCTGACAGAGACTGCCAGGAACTGAAAGAGATTGATAGGGCCTGACAGAGCATGTCAGGGCCTAACAGAGCCTACCAGAAACTGAGAGAGCCCGCAAGGGCATGACAGAACCTGACAGACTTCGACAAAGCTTGACAGAGCCCAACAGCACCTGAGAAAGCCTGACAGAGCCCGACACAGTCTCACAGGGCCCAAAAAAAGCCCGACAGAACCCAACAGGGCCTGACAGAGCCCAACAGAACTCGACAGGGCCAGACAAATCCCAACAGCACCTTACAGCAAACTATAGTGTCCAGTAGGGCCTGACAGAGACTGACAAAATGGAACAGAGCCTGAATGAGCTCAACAAAGCATTACAGAGCACGACAGGGCCTGACACAGCTTGACAGAGCCTTACAGATCCCGACAGATCCCCACAGAGACAGACAGAAGCCGACAAAGCCCGATATTGCCCATCACAGCCCGAAAATGCTCTAGAGAGCCCGACTTAGATAGACAGAGCCAGTAACGATCTAAGAGACCTAGGCAAGGCTTGACAAGGCCCTACAGAGCCTGACAGGGCAAGAAACAGATTGACAGTGCCCTATATGCCCCAAAAAAGCACGATAAACCTTGATATGACCCAACAGACCACGATAGAGACCGAAAAAGCCTTATAAAGCCCGACAGAACCTGACAGAGCCTGACAAGGCCTGACAGAGCATGACAGGGCTTTACAGAGCCTGACAAAGCCTGGTAGGGCAGAAAGAGCCCAAAGGAGCTTGACAGAGACCGACAGCACCTCACAGAGCCTGAGACAAACCAACAGATCTCAACAAAACCTCACAGAGACCGACAGGGCCTGAAAGAGCCTGACAAAACCTGACAAAGACTGACAGAGCCCTACAGACCCTGACAGAGCCTGACAAAGTCCAACAGAGCCCGACAAAACTCAACAGAGTCCTACAAATCCTGACATTGCCTGACAGACCCTGATCAAACCCGAGAAAGCCTAGCAGAGCCTGATAGAGCCTGACAAAACCTGACAGAGCCCAAGAGAGCTCCATAAAGCTTGACAGAGCCCACCAGGCCTTGACACAGCATGATAGGGCCTGCCAGAGCCCAACACAGCTCAACAGGGTTCGACAAATCCTCTTAGCACCTGATAGTGAACTATAGAGCCCAGCAAGACATGACAGAGGCTGACAAAGTGCGACACGAACTAGAAGAGCTGAAGAAAGCATTACAGAGTGTGACAGGGCCTGAAACAGCTTGACAGAGCCTTACAGATCGCGACAGAGCCCAACAGGGCTAAACAGAACTTAAAAGAGCCAGACAGAGCCTAGCACATCTTGACAGAACCTTACAGATTGCGACAGAACCTGACAGAGCCCGAGAGAACCCAACAAAGCTTGAAAGAGCCAAAAAGCACCTAGTCATGCTCTGTCAGGCCCTGTCGGGTTCTGTCCGGATCTGTCAGGATCTGTAGGACTCTGTCATACTTTGTCAGGCCCTATCATGTTCTTTCACGATCTGTAGAGCTTTGTTAGGCCCTGTTGTGCTCTGTCAAGCAATGTCAGGATCTGTCAGGATCTGTCGGGTTCTGTTGGGCTTTCTGCAGCGTTGTCAGGCTCTGTTGTGATCTCTCGTGCCATATCAGCCTATGTCGGGCTATTTTGGGGTATATAGGGCACTGTTAATCTGTGTCATACCCTATCAGGCTCTGTCAGGCTTTGTCAAGCTCTGTCCAGGTCTTTTAGGCCATCACGGGCTCTATGTATCTATGTCGTGTTTTTCAGAGCATTTTTGGGCTGTGATTTGTTTTATCAGGCTTTGTCAGCTTCTGTCTAAGTCTGTGAGGCATGTTCAGGCTCTGCCAGGTTTTTTGGGCTCTGTCAGGCCCCATCAAGCGTTGTTGGGCAATGCTGATCTTTGTTGGGCTTTTTTGATCCCTGACGGGCTTTGTCAGTCTCTGTCAGGCTTTGACGACATCTGTCAGGACATGTGGGACTCTGTAAGCCCCTTTTGGGTTAAGTTGGTCTCTGTCACAATCTGTCAGGCTCTGCTTGGCTTTGTCAGGCTCTGTTTGGCTCTGTAGGTCTCTGTCAATCCCTGTCAGGTTTTGTCAGGCTCTTCCAGGCCCTGTCGGTCTCTGTGTGCCTTTGTCAAGAAACGTCGGACTCTGTCAGGCTCTGTCAGGCTCTGTATGTCTCTGTCAAGTTTTTTTGGGCTCTTTCTGCCCTACCAGTCTTTTTCAGGCTCTGTAAAGACCTGTCATGTTCTGTCAGGCCCTGTTGGGTTCTGTCGGTTTTGTCAGGTATTTCAAACCCTGTCCAGCTCTATCAGGCTTTTTCAGGCACTGTCGGGCTTTCCTGCTCTTATTCAGGCTTTGTTGGGCTCTGTTAGTCTTCCTCAAGGTCTATCAAGCTCTGTGAGGACATTTCAAGATTTGTAGGGCTCTGTTGTGTTTTGTCAGGCTCTATTGGGTATTGTCGAGCTCTGTCAGGCTCTATTGGGTGCTGTTGGGTACTTTCAAGCTTTGTTGGGCCCTGTCAGGCTCTATCAGATTCTGTTGGGATTTGTAAAGCTCTGTCAAGCTGTGTCAGGCCCTGTCGTGCTCTGTAATGCTTTGTTGAGCTATTTCAGTCTCTGTCACTCTTTCTCAGCCTGTCAGGTCCTGCTGGACTCTATAGTTCGCTGTCAGGTGTTGTCTGGATTTATAAGGTCCTGTTGACTACTGTCGGTCTCTGTCAGGTCCCGTTGTGCTCTGTCAAGCTTTCTTGGGCCCTGTAAGACTTTTTTAAGCTCTGTCAGGCTTTCTCAGTTTCTGTTTGGCCCTGTAAAGATTTGTCGAAGTCTGTCTGGCTCATTCAGGCTCTATCATGCCCTGGCGGTCACTCTCAGTTTCTGGTAAACTCTTTCATGCCCTGTCAAGCTATTTCAGGCTCTGTCACGCTTTATCTGACTCTATTGGGCCTTGTCGAGTTTGTTGTGCACTGTCAGGCTTCGTTGGACTATGTCAGTTCCTGTCAGGTTCTGTTGGGCTCTTTCAAGCTCTGTCTGGCCCTGTCGGGCTCTGTCTACATCTGTAAGGATCTGTCAAGCTGTGTCAGGACCTATCAGGCTCTGTAGCAATGCTTTGTTGAGTTCTTTAGTCTCTGTCACACTTTTTTAGCCTCTCTCAGGTCCTGACGGGCTCTATCATTCGCTATCAGGCGCTGTTAGGATTTGTCGAACCCTGTTGAGCTGTTTTGGACTCTGTCACGCCCTGGTGGGCTGTGTCTAGCTTTATCAAGCTCTGATGGGCTCTGTCAGGTTTTGTCAGGCCCTGTCAGTCTCTTGCAGGATCTTTCAGTGCTTGGCGGGCTCTGTGGGGTTTGGTCAGGATCTGTCAGGCCCTGTCGGGCTCTGTCAGGTTTTGTCGGGCTCTATCAGTCTCTTGCGGGCTCTGTAAGTCCCTGGAGGGCTCTGTCAGGTTCTGTCAGAATGTGTCAGGCCCTGTCGGGTTCTGTCAGGATCTGTCTAGCTTTTTTGGGCTCTGTCATCCTCTGTCAGGTCCTGTCAGGTTCTGTCAGGATCTCTCAGGATCTGTTGGGATTTCCCAGGATTTTTTGGGCTCTGTAGTGATCTGTCAGGCCTTATCAGGCTTTGTCAGTGTTTTTTGGGACAGGTGGGGCACTGTTAATCTGTGTCATACCCTGTCTGGCTCTGTCAGGCCTTGTCAAGCTCTGTCCAGGTCTTTTAGGCCATGACAGGCTCCGTCTATCTACGTGAGGATCTCTAGGTAATTTTCGAGCTGTGATGGTCTCTATCAGTCTTTGTTGGCTTCTGTCTGACTCTGTGGGTCCTACTCGGGCTCTGTCAGGTTTATTTGGGCTCTATCAGGACGTGTCAAGTGTTGTTGTGCAGTATTAAGGTTTGTTGGGCTTTTTTGATCCCGGTAGGGCCTGACAGAGACTGATAAAGCATGACAGAGTCTGAAAGAGCTCAGCAAAGCATTGCAGAGCATGACAGGGCTTGACACAGCTTGACAGAGCCTTACAGATCTCGACAGAACCTGATAGAACCCTAGCAGGCCCCAAAGAGTAATACTTTGTTGTGCCCTGTCGTGCTCTGTCAGGTCCTGTCAGGCTCTCTCAGGCTTTGTTAGGCCCTGGCATGCTCTGTCAGGCTCTGTCAGGTTCTGTTAGGGTCTATCAGGTTTTGTTTGTTTTTTTCAGTTTCTGTCAAGCGATGTCAGGGTCTATAGGGCTCTGTCAATCCCTCTCAGGTTTTGTCAGGCTCTTTCAGGCCCTGTCGGTCTCTGTGTGACTTTGTCGAGATCTGTCGGTCTCTCTTGGGCTCTGTCAAGCTCTGTCAGGCTCTGTCAAGCTTTTTTGGGCTTTTTTTGCTTGATCAGGCACTTTCAGACTCTGTAGAGCCCTGTCAGGCCTTGTCAGACTCTGTGGGGTTCTGTAGGGCTTTGTCAGGCTCTTTCAATCCCTGTCGGGGTCTGTTAGGCTTTGTTAGGCTTTTTAGCTCTTATTCAGGCTCTGTCAGGCCATGTCAGGATTTCTAGGACTCTGTCGGGATTTGTCAGGCACTGTTAGGTATTCTTGATCTCTGTCAGACTACATTGGGTGGTTTTGGGCTCTTTCAAGCTTTGTTGGGCCCTGTTGGTCTCTGTCAGATTCTGTCGGGATCTGTAATGCTCTGTCAAGATGTGTTAGGTTCAGTGGGGCTCTGTAATGCTTTGTTGAGCTCTTTAATCTCTCTTGCACTTCGTCAGCCTCTGTCAGGTCCTGCCGGGCTCTATCGTTATCTATCAGGTGCTGTCAGGATTTGTCAAACCCTGTTGAGCTTTGTTGGGCTCTGGCAGGCCCTGTCTTTGTCTGTCAGGTCCTGGAGGGCTCTGTCAAGCTTTGTCGAGTTCTGTTGGACTCTGTCGGTTTCTGTCAGGATCTGTCAGGTCCTGTCATGCTCTTTCCTGGTCTGTTATGCTTTATCTGTCTCTGTTGGTTCTTTTGACCTCTGTCGGGCACTGTAGGGCTTAGTTGGGATCTGTCAATTCCTGTCAGGCTCTGTTTGGCTCTTTCAAGTTCCGTTTCGTGTTTATTTGGGCTCTGTGTGGCTCTTGCACACTCTGTAAGTTTCTGGTAGGCTATGTCAGGGTCTGTCGGGGTCTGTCAGGATCTGTCAGGCCCTATAAGCTCTGTTGGTCTTTGTTGGGCCCTGTCATGCTCTCTCAGGCCCTGTCGAGTTCTTTCAGAATTTGTTGGGATCTTTTGGGTTTTCTCTGGCTTTGTTGGGCTCTGTCATTATCTGTCAGGCTACATCAGGCTTTGTTGGGCTTTTTTGATCCATGTTGGGCTTTGTCGGTCTCTGTCGGGCTTTGAAGGCTTCTGTCAGGACCTGTGAGGCTCTGTAAGCCCCTTTGGGGCTCTGTCGGTCTCTGTTGCTATCTGTCAGGCTCTGTTGGGCTTTGTCAGGCTCTGTTGGGCTTTGTCAGGCTCTTTCGGGCTCTGCTGGGCTCTGTAAATCCCCATCAGATTTTTTCGGGCTTTTACAGGCCCTTTCAGTCTCTGAGTGGCTTTGTCAAGATCTGTCCATCTCTCACCACAAAATGATCTTGGAATCCCGAGGAATGGGATGGAAATATTTGGAGTGAATCCTCAGTCTCCAATATTGAGTTTTAATTTGATCCTGACTTAAATGGCAGGGAGGTGGTGGGAGCACAGCCCCCCATACAAATGATGTGGCAGCGGGAACAAGCAGATGAGGAGGGGCAGATCACGTGTACTCACTCTCCGAGAAGCAGAAGAGTGGGGAAGGAATACTGGCACGGATTTTGCCAGCTTGGGAGAGTGGAGATGCGTCTATCCATTTATTAGCAGATGAAAAAGTTTTATTAAGCCCTATAGCCAATGATGATCTGATACGAGGATATGCTCAACTGCAAAATGTCAGAGGTCCTGACGGGCAAGATATTATTGCACCTACGCTATGTCAGTGTTTGTGTGCTGCAGTTTTAACAGCATATGTTGAACCTGTTGAATGTGTGTTGTCCTGTGGAAACTGGTGCACAATGGAGGATGGTATTAATTTAGTGTGGTGGATGGGGGTGGCATCTGCATTGATTATGGGATCCGATCTGGACAGGGTAGCAGTGACAAGAAGTATTAAAATGCAACTTCTTAGAGGACCGCCTGCCTCACTAATACCCGTGATTCTGCCAACAGTGACAAATGCTACGGGCAATGCAGGCACTCTAGTAAATGCCTTGAGGGGAATTGGGGCTGTAATTTCAGGACCCTCTGTTTGGGTGGTGAATAAAGGAAAGCCAGCAAAACTGAAAGGAGTTACAGCACGGGTGAGGCGGACACAAATATGGAATGATTTTGTACAAGCTGGTATCCCATGATTAGAAATAGGTGGGATCACACCATCAGAAATGTTTTGCCGCTTGCAAAAGTTAATGTTTATGCAAAAAAATCAACCAGCCCTAGTCCCACTGCCAACACTGCACCCACCCCCCACCCCGCCTGTCACCTCAATGCAAGACCAGTTTGCCTTTACCTGGCAACAAAAGCAATACACTTGCCGAGTGTTGTCTCAGAGATACAAATACAGTCCCTCCGTTTGCCATCAAATCATAGTAGCTAATATAGCATTATGGTTGGGTACCATTACTGATTGCCATTATATTGATGATCTGTTGATTATGGCAGTGTCACAACAAGAAACTGAAGCAGCTGCTGAATTTTTGAAGGTGTATTTACAGGACCAAGGCTGGGCAATTAATCTGACTAAAACACAGGACCCTAGTGCTACTGTACTATTTTTAGAAATAGTTTGGCATAGGCAGCTTCGAGAAATACCAGATAAGGTATATCACACAGTCCAGCAGTTTTCTGTACCAGCTGCAGTAAAACAATTACATGCCTTTTTAGGATTTTTAGGGCATTGGAGAACTTTTATCCCTAAATCATCTGTGGAGGAGGATTCCCCTTGTGAAGGATTAATAGAAGAGTACAATAAAGTTGATTCACTTGAGCCGCAAAACAGTAAGGAAGCAGATAATATGACCTCTGCTGAACTTCATGCTCAAGCTCTAAGTATGCATATAGCTTGTGGACATGGATCAGCTTATGCTGCACAGGCATGGGACATTGCTCATAATCAACCCGCTTTGCTATTATATACTTGTAAAACATGCTCACATCATTGTGCCACTTGTACAAAGTTAATTTAAGGGCATTATATAGGCCATGGGGAAAGATAAAACGTGGTCAATGGGCCTTGAATACCTGTCAGGTCGATTATATCAGCCCCCTACTCCCCTCTAGGGGGTGGCAATATGTATACACTTCTGTGGACACAGTGTCAGGGCTAACTACAGAGAAAATGGAATTATTCACATCAATGGATTGTGAAGTGGGACTGCAACCTATTGATCTAGATGCAAAAATTTATATAATTCCAGAGAATACTGTATGGTTTTGCACGTTGACTTCTCTTCTTATGTTACATCCTCTGCTAATATCAGATTCTCGAGTTCTTGTATTTCAGGTATCTTCAGTGAACACGTGTTTTATCTAGAGGAGACAGCATTGGAACAATGTTCTTGGTGTCACAGACCCAATATCAAAGTGAAGTCCAATCTGAAAACGTGCAGGCCACGACTTTTCAGTCTGCATGGGCAATTACCCCACACCAGGTTGTTAAACCCAGGTTGTTAAACTAAAGGAGCTGGAGCAACAGCATATGTATTACTGGAAGGTGACAACACTCCTATTGATTAACTTAGATTTATCCTGGTAAACTTAGATCTGTTCAGCCTCTACTGTAGCCTAATCATTTACCTTTAATATTTAGGAGAAATTAACGGTTGCAGATCTCTTAACAATGTGTTTCACTAGCATGACAACCCTTGTAGCTGTATTACAGAATTGTGCCATGCTAAGGGATTTTAACATTAATGTTTCTTCTTGTGGTTTCCTCTAAGTAGGTAGTGGCTGCAAATGCTGCTTATTTTGAAGGCATGTGGTGCTTCAACATAATGATGAACTAGTCAACATGGAAGAAGACATCTCACATCTTTGGGATTAATGCAGCAAGTGAAACAATCTACTGATAATGCCTGGCTGAATGACTAATTCCTTGACAAAGTGAATGGGACACCTAATTTAAAACATTATTGTAGAAATATGTTTTTTTCTTTTTCTATATGTGTTTATTGTATGCCCCTGTAAATTGCTCTGTGCTACACCTCACAAACCCAAATGAACAACTCTGGCTTTGCTGGTCCTAGCAGAAGCTGTCCCCTGAGCAAGGGGGTGGAATGTATGGAAATTGTGCAAGAATGGCAAGGAGGCTAGGCGGTAGGTTGAGGGAGGTGATTCTCCCCCTCTGCTCTTGTGAGACTCCACCTGGAGTTCAGCATTCAGCTCTGGGACCCCCAACATAAGAGGGACATAGACCTCTTGGAGCAAGTCCAGAGGAGGTCCACGAAGATGATCAGAGGGCTGGAGCACCTCTCCTATGAAGAAAGACTGAGAGAGTTGAGGTTGTTCAGCCTGGAGAAGAGAAGGCTCCGGGGAGACCTTATAGCAGCTTTCCAGTACCTAAAGGGGGCCTACAAGAAAGCTAGAGAGGGACTTTCTACAAGGGCATGTAGTGATAGGAAAAAGGGGTAATGGCTTTAAACTGAAAGAGGGTAGATTTAGATTAACTATAAGGAAGAAATTCTTCACCATGAGAGCGATGAGGCACTGGAACAGGTTGTCCAGAGAAGTTCCAGATGCCCCATCCCTGGAAGTGTTCAAGGGCAGGTTGTCTGGGGCTTTGAGCATCCTGATCTAGTGGAAGGTGTTCTTGCCCATGGCAGGGTGGTTGGAACTAGATGATCTTTAAGGTCCCTTCCAAACCATACAGTGGGAACAGCAGGATGTGAGGTTCCAACCACTTGGATGATAAAGGAAGATAAATACTAACATGACCATCGAGATGGTCAAAGAAGAAATAATACTAACATGATTAAATCACAGCAATTAGTCAAAATATAAAGGACCTTGGTAAGGTTATACAGAAGTATGTTTTTCATTATTATAAGGAGTGATAGTCCAGGCTCATGAGAATGGTATCTTGGGCCGGAACACCGGCCCCAAGGATGTGTGATGTGTAAATGTTGTCAGGCTGTCCTGGAAGGTGGCTGCTCCAGTTTACAAAAGGAGCAGAAGAGATTCTGATGCTCTTGAAGGAACCTCTAATTCACACCCAGAGACTGTGCAAAACAGGAATTAGAGGTGTCCTGCCTCCAGCCAGGTGGAGGAAAGGGATAACAGAGTTTATTGGACTGTACAAATACTATGGCCTGGTACAACACAACCCCAGGAGTACAAAGCTTTAGTGGACACTGGTGCTCAGTGCACAATAATTCCTTCTAATTATAAAGGAACGCAATCCATCAATATTGTTGGAGTGACTGGGGGATCCCGGGAGCTGACTGTTGTAGAGGCTGAAATGAGCCTAACTGGAAAAAACTGGCAAAAGCATCCCATTGTGACTGGTCCAGATGCTCCGTGCATCCTTGGTATAGACTACCTCAGGAGAGGGTATTTTAAGGACCCAAAAGGGTATAGGTGGGCATTTGGTATAGCAGCTGTGGACACTGAGAAAATTGAACAGCTGTCTGATTTGCCTGGTCTTTCAGATGACCCTTCTGTTGTAGGACTGCTGAGGGTTGACGATCAGCAGGTGCCAATTGCTACCACAACGGTGCATCGCCGACAATATCGCACCAATCGAGACTCTTTGACTCCTATCCAGTAGCTGATCCGTCAATTGGAAAGCCAGGGTGTGATCAGTAAGACTCGCTCACCTTTTAACAGCCCAATCTGGCCAGTGCGTAAGTCTAGTGACGAGTGGAGACTAACTGTAGACTGTCGTGACCTGAATGAAGTTACACCACCACTGAGTGCTGCTGTGCCTGACATGCTAGAACTGCAATTTGAACTGGAGTCAAAGGCAGCCAAGTGGTATGCTACAATTGACATTGCTAATGCATTTTTCTCTATTCCTGTAGCAGCAGAGTGCAGGCCGCAGTTTGCTTTCACTTGGAGGGGCATCCAGTATACATGGAATCGCTTGCACCAGGGGTGGAAACACAGTCCTACCATCTGCCATGGACTGATCCAGACCACGCTGGAGCAAGGTGAAGCTCCAGAACACTTGCAATATATTGATGACATCATCGTATGGGGCGACACAGCGAAAGAAGTCTTCGAGAAAGGTGAGAGAATAATTCATATTCTTTTGGATGCTGGTTTTGCCATAAAACGGAGCAAGGTCAAGGGACCTGCACGAGAGATCCAGTTTTTAGGAATAAAATGGCAAGATGGCCGTCGTCAGATCCCAATGGATGTGATCAACAAAATTGCAGCAATGTCTCCACTTACTAATAAAAAGGAGACACAGACTTTCTTGGGCGTTGTAGGTTTTTGGAGAATGCATATTCCTGACTACAGCCACATTGTGAGCCCTCTCTATCGAGTGACTTGTAAAAAGAACCAATTTGAGTGGGGCCCTGAACAACGACAAGCCTTTGAACAAATTAAGTGTGAGATAACTCATGCGGTGGCCCTTGGACCACTCCGAACTGGACTAGATGTTAAAAATGTGCTCTACACCGCAGCCGGAGATACTGGACTTACCTGGAGCCTCTGGCAGAAAGCACCGGGAGAAACCCGAGGTCGACCCTTAGGTTTTTGGAGTCGAGGATACAAAGGATCTGAGGCCAACTATACTCCAACTGAAAAGGAGATACTAGCAGCATCTGAAGGAGTTTGAGCTGCTTCAGAAGTGATCGGCACTGAAGCACAGCTCCTCCTGGCACCTCGACTGCCGGTGCTGAGCTGGATGTTCAAAGGGACGGTTCCCTCTCCACATCATGCAACCGAAGTTACATGGAGTAAATGGATTGCACTGATCACGCAACGAGCTCGAATTGGAAGTCCCAACCGTCCAGGTATATTAGAAGTGATTACAGACTGGCCAGAAAGCAAAGACTTTGGGATGTCTCCAGATGAGGATGAAGTAAAACGTGCTGAAGAAGCACCACCATATAATGCGCTTTCAGAGACTGATAAGCAGTATGCACTGTTCACAGATGGATCCTGTCGTCTTGTAGGAAAACATCGAAGGTGGAAAGCTGCTGTGTGGAGTCCCACACGACAAGTTACAGAAGCCACTGAAGGACAAGGTGAATCCAGTCAGTTTGCAGAAGTGAAAGCCATCCAGCTGGCTTTGGACATTGCTGAACGAGAGAAGTGGCCAATACTTTATCTCTATACTGACTCATGGATGGTAGCAAATGCCTTGTGGGGGTGGCTACAGCAATGGAAGAAAAGCAACTGGCAGCGCAGAGGTAAACCCATTTGGGCTGCCACACTGTGGCAAGACATTGCTGCTCGGCTAGAGAGGCTGCCTGTGAAAGTTCGTCATGTAGATGCTCATGTGCCTAAAAGTCGAGCCACCGAGGAACATCTAAACAACCAACAAGCGGATCAAGCTGCTAAGATTAATGTAGCTGAGGTGGACTTGGACTGGCAACATAAAGGTGAACTTTTCCTAGCTCGATGGGCCCATGATGCTTCAGGGCATCAAGGTAGAGATGCAACATACAAATGGGCTCGTGATCGAGGGGTGGATTTAACTATGGACACTATTTCACAGGTTATTCATGAATGTGAAACTTGCGCCAAAATCAAACAAGCAAAACGGTTAAAACCTGTATGGTATGGGGGGCGATGGTTAAAGTATAAGTATGGAGAAGCTTGGCAGATTGATTATATTACACTTCCACAAACACGTCAAGGTAAGCGTTATGTACTTACAATGGTGGAAGCAACCACTGGATGGTTGGAAACATATGCCGTACCTCATGCTACAGCCCAAAATACTATCTTGGGCCTTGAGAAGCAAGTCCTTTGGCGGCACGGTACGCCAGAAAGAATTGAATCAGACAATGGTACTCATTTCAAAAACAGTACTATAGACAATTGGGCCAAAGAACATGGTATTGAGTGGGTATATCATATTCCATATCATGCACCAGCCTCTGGGAAAATTGAAAGGTACAATGGTTTGTTAAAAACTACACTAAAGGCACTTGGTGGTGGAACCTTTAAAAACTGGGATTCACATTTAGCAAAAGCCACTTGGTTGGTCAACACTAGGGGATCAACCAATCGAGCCGGGCCTGCCCAATCAGAAATTCTACGGACTGTAGAAGGAGATAAAGTCCCTGTAGTACACATGAAAAATATCTTAGGAAAGGCAGTCTGGGTTACTCCTGCCTCAGGCAAAGGCAAACCTATTCGTGGGATTGTTTTTGCCCAGGGACCTGGCAGCACCTGGTGGGTGATGCTTAAGGATGGAGAAGTTCGGTGTGTACCTCAAGGGGATTTGATTTTAGGTGAAAATATGCAATGCTGAACTGTATGATGTGAATTGCCGCACTAACAATGTTTAATAAGTGTCTTACAGATCAAGACAATGGTGATGAAACTAGAGCTAGCTTCTTCGAGTGGCGCCCGACACCTTCTTCGAAGTGGTGTCCTTAACCCACAGTGTTCATGAGATGCACTTGTACCATTTTTCCTGCCCTGGGAGACTGTTGTGACAAAATGAACTTAATGAACTTTTCAAAGGATGGTCCACTGATTAATTACTCCTGTGTATATATGTACATATGTATATATATATATAGTAGTAGTGATTAATTAGATTGTATTGATAGATTGTATTGATAAGTATTCAGTGAATGTCATATTATAAGGGGTGGAATGTCCTGGTTTTGTTAAAAACAAGTTTCTCTTTTAGTGAATTTGCCTGTCAGCTAAAGCCTTCATGTTAGCTGCATTTTCCTGGAGAACCCAACACATGTTTTGGTTAAACCTAGCAATGGAATGCAAACTTATTGATAAGCACAGATGGACATCTCACGAGAGGGGCAACAAGAAACTGATGACCGAGAGACTGACCAACGGTGTATAACATTCCATTCACGTGAATACTTCATATAAAAGTGGGAGATCACGAGGATCTCATCCTTATGCCCTTTTTCCCTTTTTTCCTCATGGCTGACATTAGGAGAGGACCTTGCTGGTCGTCCCTGCGAACTGAGGCCTGGTGACAGACTGAATCCAGCTCCGGTTGGCTACAGAGTCTAATCCAGGACTTTGGGTGCTGGCTCTGCAGTTGCTGAGACTTACAAGATTGGTTTTGTATATTTTGTATTATTTTCTCTATTCTTATTAGTAGCATTAGTAAAACATCTTTAACTTTTCCAACTCTCTTCTCTCTGTCCTTCTTTCCCTACCGATCGCCTGTCCTGAGTGGGAAGGGGGGAGAGGGAGGGGCAAAAGGGGGAAGTGGGGGGGAGAGGAGGTTAACAATACATCTGCCAGGGTTTGATTGTCACCCCGCAATCTTAACCCTCGACACAGGCCTGGGCTGTGAATGAGTGGGAATGTGACTGAACACAGTCACAACATGAGTGTGGCGTGTTTGGAATAACAATTATTGAAAAAACATCCTGTCTAACGTCTTAGTCCAGGTCCCTATCTGTAAATCTATAAATTGAGAATGGTTAATAAAAAGAGCCTCAGCTTGACTCAGCTTAGCTCTGCCTTGCTCTTTGTTCCCTGCTGAACATGACCTCTGCCTGTGTGTGCACGTCTTTATCTGCGTCCACGTGTGCGTCGTTCTTCATCGCCACACATACCATTCTATGATGAGTCTATTATTATATCAAGTCAATTAACATGCAGCACACTGAACTTACTGAACAACTGTGCTGCTTCCTTCTTGCTGCTGGTGAGATGCAAAGAATGTGAGCAGTCTGAAGAAAACAGGTTTACATCTTTCTGTGCAAACCATACCAGGTTGGGTACTCTGGAGGATGGAGGGCCAAGTAGTTCTTCTGTCTCTTCATTTCATCCTAGACACCAGAATGGCTGCTGAGAGATGAGACAACAAATACGCAGCATATTACATATATTATGATGGCTATAACTGACTGTGATCACACTTGATTTCCTGTGGCATTAAATGGCATCTACTACTTTCATCCTGGAAGAACTTGGTCTATGTTGTTTGTCCGTCTCAACCACGACATACGGTGACCCCGACCTGATCCTGTATGAAGAAGGATCTCGCATGAAGAAGAGACAGCGGTGAAGCTGTGGTAGCCGAAGACAAGCTGTGGAGACGGAGCCCGGTACAGCTGATAGAGCAGCAGGGGGGAGCTGCCGAAGATCCGGATCCTTGAAAAGACACCACGCCAAGAGTTGGTGAGCTACCGGGAACAGGGGGGTGGAACTTATCTAAAGAAGAGGGTATTATATTATCTACATGGAAGTTGCTTCTGAAGAAGCAGGGTATTAGCCCTCTGGAATTGACTTTACGAAGGAAGGACTGTGTTACTATGGGGCAAAGCACTAGTGAAAGATGCAAAGAAACAACTGAACTGTTAACAACATGTCACTTGTTGCTAGAGACTTTGAGAGGATTAAAAGAGCAATGGGAACATGCAGAGACAGGGGAGGGGGGTGGCTTCCCTGGACTAGATTTGAAAAAAAAAAAAAAAGAAAAAGGCCAAACCCCCCTGTTACTAATGATTCTCCAGCACTGTTCAAGTCCACGTTATCTGATGACATGGATGAAGATGAGGGTTTGCAGCATATTCTTGAAAAGTTAAAAGGAGTATGTGTACGAGTTGCCCCAAGATCAGATAAAAACCATGAAAGACTCAAAGCAAAATTAGACCTATGCAACGTAACAGCAATAGATCATTTCAGACAGAACGATGGGGATTCATTGAAAGGGGCAGGTACCCCCCAACTCTTGGAAGAGACACTAATTGGCATACCGCAACTACAGGCACAATAAGTTTCTGAAATCCTGAGGCAGTCAAGAGACCTCACATATCAAGCTATGATAAAGGTGCCTGAAACTGACAAAGCAGCCAAATCATTTGCAACTATTAATCAGGGTCCCAACGAGAATTACATGCAATTTATTGACCGTCTTCAAGAGGTCATCAATAAGCAGGTTCAAAACTTAGAAGCTAAGGAAGAAATGGTGTTGTAATTAGCAGTAGAGGATGCTAATGTTTGCTATCAACATGTTATCTGCGAGTTTTACAGTACATATTATGTGTTTCTGTGTATTGCCTCTCTGAAAATCAAGCAGCTTGTCAGGAACGTGAGTTTTACTGGTTGTTGTCAGAATTGTTTCTTTGTGGTATAAGTGTGCCGTAAAACCTTCTCCCCACTTTTCCCACTTGCGCTGCAAGCAGCCCTGTGCTTTCCCCCCCTCCCTCCCTCTTCTCATGGTTTTTACTTAGGAGATGGGGTTGGAAACGACTGTTTTCAGTCGTGTTGTTAAGAAATCTGTATTGGGAGGTGTTTTAAAACATAGGAAAGCACTTGAAATATGAGGAACGAAAATCTTGTGAAATATTGTAATTAATGGTGGCTGCTGTGTAAGTTTAATGATTGGGAAAAGTGTCCGGAGAATAGAACCTTGAAGTATAACACTTCTTGTTTCTAAAGCGAGAAGAGCAGGAGAAAAATAAAACTCTACAAAGATCATTGAATCATTTCAGTTTTACAGGCAGGGCGGTTTGAACTTCAACAAACTGAGAGAGAGTTAACTGATAACACACAGGTCACAGTAAACTTGCTGAAGTCTGCAAGATGCTTTCTTCATTAACCTTCTTTGTGGGTATCTGTTTAAGCATGTTGCAGTTTTAGTAGCTCTTTGTTGTGTGGTGCAGTGATTTCACAGACTGTTAAATCATGAGAATCCATGGACTCAAAATGTGCATTTTGTGATAATACAGAAGATCATGAGTAATTTAGTTCTTTACTGCGTGAATGTGATGGTAAAATTTTGTGTGTAGTAGCTGTTATTTCTCTTTCTAGCATGCTAGCTTTATTCCGGCATTCAGACTTGCACAACTCTGTGATGGGCTGTGTTTCATCACTATGTACTAAATTTGGCTCTTGTGTGTCCACACCAAGTAAAGAACCCTGGTTTTGGGATAACAGTTGTAGCACCCCAGATGAGACGCTATTAAAAGCCTTGCCCGATCCAGCTTGCTGCAGTGGCGGGGGGGGCCGGTGCCGATGGGGCTCCAGCGCGCACTGACCTGTTTTGTCAGGGAGACCCAGCGGCACCGCTACCTGGCTGAGCAGTAAGCAGTTCAAAGGTGCAATGCTAAAATCGAGATATTGTCTTCAGTAAGTATAACTGTGATCCATCTGCATATTTGAACTTGGTATTTGGTTTTCATATCTGAACTCAGTATTTTAGTTTGCGTATATATATGTTTGGTACCAAAAGAATTTTGTTTGGGGAGATAACTACAAAATGGGAATCGGTTCCACTGCTAAAATTCCACCTTGTTCCCCCTTAGGAAATATTCTGAAAAAATAAAACTTGAAATGATACTGTACTAAAATGTGGCTTAAATGTGGAATTCAGGGTTTCAGTGCTGTATTGCAATTAATGTTGTTTTGCAGAACTTTGGAAAAAATTTGGTGAAGTATGGTACTGTAAGTTAATTTGCCATTTTTGAGACCAGAAAAGAATTTAAATTGTTACATTCTGATTCACATAGAAAAGAAAAGAAAAGAAAAGAAAAGAGAAGAGAAGAGAAGAGAAGAGAAGAAAAGAAAAGAAAAGAAAAGAAAAGAAAAGAAAAGAAAAGAAAAGAAAAGAAAAGAAAAGAAAAGGAAAGAAAAGAAAAGAAAAGAAAAGAGAAAATAACTAAATGCTATGATGGATGTGGCCTTGGTATTGTATGAGGTTGTATTTAAAAGTTGCTAGAATATGAACTAATTTGGATCTAGAGAAATGGAATAATGGATTGATGTTTAATATGCTGGTTTTTGACATCTGTAAATTTCAAAAGGTAAATGGGGCTGAGGAATGTAACTATTACTGAGCTACTTGGAATTGCGTATAAAGTGCATTATGGTTGGAATGAAATGGGAAAACAAAAAAGCAAAATATCCCAGGCCTGTGTCGAGTTGCGAGATAAACTCAGCTCATTGTAACTGAGGAGTTTTCCAGAGCCTCCCACTTCGTACCAGCGAATACGCCAGCTGCGTGGCCTTGGCTACATCTGAACTGTAGCAAGAAGAGAAAGAAGAAAAAAAGAAAAAAAAAAGGAAAAAACCCGTTTTCCCACTGCTAAGCGGAGAAAGGGGGGCTTTACTCCCCCCGCTCTGTTTTTTTTCTCTGGAGTATTGTCATCCATCCTTGTTGTGGCACTGTGTTGCTTCTCGGCTTTGAATCAGGGGTTGTTGGTGATGTTTCTTTTTGCTTCTATCTTGTCTCCTAGGTTTTGGCACATCTGGGGAGAGAGCTCATCCTTTTACCTCCTTGCTGAAGTCAGTCTTTTCACACTGGTCAGCTTTGGGGAGGTCAGAATGCTCAGTGCTTCTCTGGGTCAGAGTGGTACTGATTTGAGTGCAGACAGGTTGGTTTGATGTGGAGTTCGAACTGATTTGTTTTCATGCTAGACTGGAGATCCTGCCATCCCAGATGGGGGCGAGAGGTTTTATTCCGTCCCCCAGTAATGTTACTGCTAGAGAACTGTAATACTGCATGAAGGAGTCTGAGGGTTGAAATTTAAAGGCATTGCCAGTGGGTCCATAGTTCTAATGAAGCTGGGAAATTAAACCAAATTTTTTTTTTAATAGACTTATTTTGTGGTAACTGGTTGTAAGAGACTTCTTAGTAAATTCACCGTGTTAGTTTTTGAGGTCATGGGAGAGAATGAAAGAAAGGCCGTTTTGTGAGACCAATAGAATGCCAAATTTGGAACAAAGTTTTAATACATGAATTCTTGTAGTTGCCAGAAAGCCCTATACCTCTCTTGGATCAAGACTTGTTAAGTAAATTGTAAGCTCAAATAATGTTTTCTGAGAATCCTGTTCAGTTGCATGTCTTACAAGAAGCTGCTTGGATGGTGCAGATCTGCTTGCTGCAAGTGAGAAATCTCCAAGGAAATTTCAAATGCTGTATTTCCACTGATATTAACAGCCAATGTTTTGATAAAGCAAATACTACACTGATAGATCTGAAACAGGACTTCGATCCGGTAGAGGGAAAACAATATCCAATAAATATGACAGCTAAAATGGAGTTGGAAACTTTGAGGACTAAATTTATGACAACCTTGCAGGTTGACTGCATTCGATTGGACTTGCAGATTTGTCTGTTTATAGCTACAACATAGAAAAAACCTGTGGTTGTTGTGGGACAGTATGATGAGATTGCTAACAGACTGATATACTGATTGTTACTCTGATCAAGAAATGCAGGGAATGAATTTAAGTCTCAATAGACCATAATCCTTTTGTCATACATGTACCAGTTGTGAAATTTAATTTTGATGTTTTTATTTGCAATCTATGTCCTTGCAAATTGCACTAGCTGATTTTCTTAACAGCACAGCTTTTGGCATGCATAAATGTAAAATGTAAATTGCTGCAGAACCTGCAAGTCTCTAACATCAGGTCACAGACCATACTTGTATCTGGTCTGATCCTACATACTTGCACAGTTTTTGTTGATGGTTCTGGGAAGTCTCATAAAGCTGTAGTGGTCTGGCATGAAGATAACAATTGGCATCATTCTGTAAAAATTATTGAAGGTTCAACCCAATTAGCAGAACTTGGCACAGCTTTACATTACTTAGAGCTTTTTAAGGAGGAACCTCTAAATTTGATTTGTGATTTTGAGTACATAGTCAAGGTCCAGTGCACATATCTGATTCTTAACTGGTTTTTTGTTTTTGTTTTTTCTCTTTTTTTTAAACAAAAAGGGGGGAGAAGTAGGGAAAACACCACAAAACCAATTGTCAAAAGTATTGTATGTGATGAATCACTTATATCTAAGTGGTGCAGCCCAAATTTACCCTGTGATGAAACACTTTGCATGTGTGACCCAAAAAACATGCTAAATCAGAAAGAACCTACATTAGTGTGGCAGAATGCAAACCCCCCTTTCTTCCCCTCCCTCCTTCATCATGGAAGGAGTAGGCACATCTCCCTCTCTCTCTGAGGCTAACAGCTTCTTTTGTTTGGCCCCAGAGCACCCTGGCCAGGGCCATTAGGAGAAGGGATTGCCAAGGCGCCAGTGAGCCGCTGGGCACCTGTGACCAGTGTGGGGGATGTTTGGAGGCTTCAGGGGCACCCCACACACGGTGTGGGGGTGCAGAGAAGCTTCTAGAATGCCTACAGTCAGGTCTGATCAGCCAGTATAAAAACGGGACTCTCTCGTCGAGACGCGGCCCATTGTCACCGGTCTCTCGGAGCGCGAGCTGAAGATGCTGCCGCCGAGAGCCCCCCCTCCCCAGGATGGAGACTCCGCTTGCCTTGCAGCCACGTGTGTGAGTAAAACTTCTCGCAAGATTGCGAGTATGTTTATCCTTTCCGTGCATAACTTGTTACTTGGGAGAAGAGACTGACACCCACCTTGCTACAACCTCCTTTCAGGCAGTTGTAGACAGCAATAAGGTCTCCCCTCAGCCTCCTTTACTCAACAGCCCCAGTTCCCTCAGCTGCTCCTCATAAGACTTGCTCTCTAGACCACTCACCAGCTTCATTGAACCCTTTTCTGAACTACCTCCAGTACCTCAATGTCTTCCTTGTAGTGAGGGGCCCAAAACTGAATACAGTATTCAAGGTGCAGCCTCACCAGTGCCGAGTACAGGGGACAATCACTTCTCCAGTCCGGCTGGCCACACTGTTCCTGATACAAACCAGGATGCTGTTGGTCTTTTTGGCCACCTGGGCACACCGCTGGCTCATGTTCAGTCAACTGTGGATCAACAAAGAATCACAAAATAGCTGGGGTCAACACCCTCAGGTCCCTTTCTGCCGTTCAGCTTTCCAGCCACTCTTCCTGTAGTGTTGCATGGGGCTGTTGTGACCCAAATGCAGGACCCAGCACTTGGCCTTGTTAAACCTCATACAATTCGCCTCAGCCCATCAATACAGCTGGTCCAGATCCCTCTGTAGAGCCTTCCTACCCTCAAGCAGATCAACACTCCCACCCAATTTGGTGTCATCTGCAAACTTACTAAGGGTGCACTCAATGCCCTTGTCCAGATCATTGATAAAGAGATTCAACAGAACTGGCCCCAATACTGAGCCCTGGGGAACACCACTCGTGAGTGGCTGTCAACTGGATTTGGCTCTGTTCACCACAACTCTTTGGGCCCAGCCCTCCAGACAGTTCTTTACTCAGAAAGAGTACGCCCATCCAAGCCATGAACTGGCAGTTTCTCAAGGAGAATGCTGTTGGAAACAGTGTCAAAGGCTTTACTAAAGTCTAGGTACAGAACATCCACAGCCTTTCCCTCATCCACTAAGCAGATCACCTGGTCAAAAAAGAAGATCGGGTTGATCAAGCAAGATCTGCCTTTCATAAACCTGTTTTGACTGGGCCTGATCATATGGTTCTCTTGTAAGTGCCGTGTGATGTTACTCAAGATCATCTGCTCCATGACCTCGCCCAGCACCGAGGTTAGACTGACAGGTCTGTAGTTCCCTGGATTGTCCTTCCGGCCCTTCTTGTAGATGGGTGTCACATTTGTCAACTTCCAGTCAACTGGGACCTCCCCGGTTAGCCAGGACTTCAGATAAATAATTGAAAGTGGCACGATGAGCATTTCTGCCAACTCCCTCAGTACCCTTGGATGGATTCCATCTGGCCCCATAGACTTGAGTGTGTCTAAGTGGTGTAGCAGGTTGCTAACCATTTCCCCTTGGATCCAAGGGAGCTTCATTCTTCTCCCGCTTACTGTCTTCTGGCTCAGGGTGCTTTGCACCTGGACCACAACTGGTTGTACTATTAAAGACCGAGGCAAAGAAGGCATTAAGTACCTCAGCCTTTCCCTCATCCTCTGTCACTATGTTTCCCGATGCGTCCACTACAGGGCGCAGATTCTCTTTAGCCCTCCTTTTGTTGCCAATGTATTTATAGAAACATTTTTTGTTCCCTTTTACAGCAGAAGCCAGGCCCAGCTCTAGTTGGGCTTTGGCCCTTCTAATGTTCCCCCTGCATAAATTCACAGCGTCCTTGTTACCTGTCCCTTCTTCCGAAGGTCAGAAATTCTCCTTTTATTCCTGAGTTCTAGATGAAGCTCTCTGTTCAGCAGGGCTGGTCTTCATCCCCATCGGCTCATCTTTCAGCACATGGGGACAGCCTGCTCTCATGCCTTTAAGACTTCCTACTTGAAGAGCTACCAGCTTTCCTGGACTCCTTTACCTTTAAGAACAACCCCCCAAGGGGCTCCTAAACAGGTCAAAGTCTGCCCTTCAGAACTCCAGGGTAGTAGTTCTGCTGATCCCCCTCCTTACTTCTCCAAGAATAGAAAACTCAATCATTTCATGGTGACTATGCCCAAGATGACCTCTGACCATCACATCACCCACAAATCCTTCTCTGTTTGCAAACAGGTGGGGTGCCTTCCCCAGTTGGCTCACTGACCAGCTGTATCAGGAATTTGGACACTCCAGGAGTCTCCTAGACTGTTTCTTCTCTGCTGTGTATTTCCATCAGACATCTGGTAAGTTGAAGTCCCCAGTGAGAACAAGGGGTAGTGATCATGAGACTTCCCCCAGCTGCCTGCAGAATATTTTGTCTGCTTCTTAATCCTGGTTCGGTGGTCTGTAAGAGACTCCCACCAGGATATCTGCCTTGTTGGTCTTCCCCCTGATTCTTACCCATAAATGCTCAACCCTATTGTCACCATCATTAAGCTCTAGACAATCAAAACACTCCCTAACATACATGGCTACCCCACCTCCTCTCCTTCCTTGCCTATCCCTTCTGAAGAGTTTATAGCCATCCAATGTAGCACTACAACTGTGGGAGTCATCCCACCATGTTTCTGTGATGGCAACTACATTGTAGTTTTTCTGCCGCATGATGACTTCCAGCTCCTCCTGTTTGTTGCCCATGCTGTGTGCATTCATATAGATGCAGTTCAGCTAGGCTACTGATCCCACCAACTTTTTGCACTGAGAAGCCCTAATTCCTTTTTGATCCTTCTCAGGCTCTTCTGTGGTTTCTAACATCAATAACCCTTGTGCCTTTGCTACCACATGGCCCTCCATCCCCTGCCTCCAATGAGAGGGCAGACAAAAGGGCCTTGCTAGCACCCCATCCCTCACACTTTGGTATGGTACCCTTGGGTTTGTCTCTGTTGTGCCCAGTTTTCTCCTTTTCCCCTGTTACGATCCATTTGGTGATGGACTTGTGATGGTTCGTTTACCTTGATCTCGAAGCACAAAATTGAGGTAACCAAAATGCCAAGGGGTTATAATTGAATCAAACAGTGTTACTTTATTATTTTGCCCGTAAAGTAGCATGCAATAGAGAGAGAGTAGAGAAAAAGGGAAAGAAAAAAAGAAAAAAAAGGGAAAAAGAGGATTTTAATTACCACCACCGAGTCCCAAAGGTGTCCCTCTGGTCTTCGGTCCCGTAGAGTCCTGCCGGTCCTGCGTCGTGATCCGGGATCCTCTGGTGGGAAGATCTTAACCATGTCCAGTCGGGAGTCATCTTTTATGCTTCTTCACCCCCCCTCATTCCCATTGTTTGAGGCCAATCTCCACCTTTGTTTCACAATCCAGGCTTAATTGCGCAGGCCCAAAAAGTCCCCGCTTTGCTTGCCAGGACCCATCTGCGCCTGCGTTGCCTCGCATTCAGGGTGACCTCAGGATCCTTGGCGAGCTTCTGGGCATGCTCTTCTTCGTTGTCCTTAGTAACAGGGAGGCGGTGGGGGGCAAGTTTGGCTGAAGCAGCAGGTGAAAATCCATCTTCTGGACAACGGCTATTGTCCCCGGGTCGGAGAGACCTGTATAACACAGTTCCTTTTAGGAGGTGGGGACAAGCTTGGCTGAGGCAGCAGGTGAAGTCCACACAGCAGCTATTGTTACCAGTAGCCCCCGAGTTGGAGAGACCTGTGCAACACAATTATTCTCCTCGGGCCTCTCTCCAAGTCATTGTCCATCTGTTCTTGATGGTGATGTTCAGACAAATCTTCAGATCGACTCTTACACCACCCCGTGACTGAACATTGTTATCAGGAGCTCGTGGCAGCAACATGATCCTCAAAGAGAGACAGAAAGTATAGAGGAAGAAAAAGGAAAGGAAAAGTGGTTTATATGCACGCAATCCGCTTTGTATGAATGGTTTTATGGATGTCTCCATTGGAGGGCACACTAAACAAATTGTGTGCATTAAGTATAGATGTCAAATGTGTCAAACGCTTTAGCATTTTGCAATTCAAAACATACAATACCGCAGAGAGAACAAAACCTATCAAAACTAATACCAAGAGAACAACAATGGGGTGACACAACTTGTTCAGGATGCCTGTAGCAGTAGGTGACCACCTGAAAAGTATGTCCCACCACTTATATTCTGTGTCTTTTTCTACTCTTCTCAACACACTGTGAATTTCTTCAGCATTGTGGTGAACAGTTATCAAGGTTTTCTGTCCATTTACTCAAACTTCTTCAAAGATCTTGATCAAGTCTTGGTGTTGCAACAATTGCTTTACCAATGTGAGATTCATCCTGATAGATGTAGGCAGTAATTCATAAATCAGTGTGTAATTAGATTGCATAAGTTGATGAGATATGACTGGTGTTAAATAAGAAAAATCACATCCAGTAATTTTAACAAAATTACAAACACAAAAATTTGAATTATTTCTAATATTTACCATCACTCTATCTACTAATATAGAGTTACAAGTAGTCCTCAAGCACACACAACCTTTGCCAATATACACTAATACTTTGAGAGGCGGAGGAACACGCAGGTCGACTCAATATGAGTGATAAAGCATAGTTTGATTTATTAGCCCAAATAGCATATACTTATACAGTTCACGATAATTATGCATACCTGTGACCTACTAATTGGCTTAAGCTCTAACAGTCACATTTGCATGGTCCTCCTACTTGCAGCTGCTAGCTATGCTTATTCTACATTCTTGTGCTGTTGAAAGCTGTTTGTGAAACTCTGCGAAGGTCTCAGTGACCTTGCTGATTTTACTGAAACAGTCAGCGGTTCTCACTGCGGCCTAGTCTTGCTACTTATGCTAAGACCTTCAGAATAGGCTCTGCTCGCACAACTGCTTCGTAGACCCACATCCCCCATTTCCAAGCCATTCTCCAACATTTCCCCCTTTTTCTTTTTGTACAAGCAGAGCCTGATTCACTATTTGCTCAAACATTCTTTTAAAGCAAGAGAGAGCACAGCTTAAACACAATAACCCTATAGCTACTATAACTAAGATAAGCAACACACTTTGTAAAAAGCTCTTAAACCACCCTTCTAACCCTAGCCAGTTTGTTAACCCCTCCAAGCCGAAAAGCCCTATATCTTCTTGAATCTTCTGGGTGTAGTCCATAAGCTGTTGAATTTCCTTATGGATTGACTTCGATTTATCTTCCAGGTCTGTGAGCATTTATAACACTGAATTAGGATCCATGGTTTACATCTGAAACAGTCCTCACAGCTTATCTCCCTCCTGTCCATCTGCATCCATTGAATCTTTGTTGTCTTTATTTAGTCATGGCTTGACCCACTTCGCGGGAATCCACTTCGATCCTTGGCCTGTAATGACACAAACATAACGTTTCCCCAGGTTATCAATTGATGTGACCTTTTCCATTGACTAGTGATTTGACCATAACTAATGTAGGTTCTTTCTGATTTAGCATGGTTTTGGGTCATACTTGCAAAGTATTTCATCACATACAATGATTTTGACAATTGGTTTTGTGGTGTTTCCCGTACTTCCCCCCACCTTTTTAAAAAAAAAAAAAAACAAGAAACAAACAAACAAAAGTTCAGAATCAGATACGTGCGTTGGACCTTGACTATGTACTCAAAATCACAAATCAAATTTAGAGGTTCCTCCTTAAAAAGCTCTAAGTAATTTAAAGCTGTACTAAGTTCTGCTAATTGGGTTGAACCTTCAATAGTTTTTACAGAATGATGCCAATCGTTATCTTCACACCAAACTACTACAGCTTTATGAGACTTTCCTGAACCATAAACAAAAACTGTGCAAGTATGTAGGATCAGACCAGATACAAGTATGGTCTGTGACCTGATGTTAGAGACTTGCAGGTTCTGCAGCAATTTACATTTATGCATGCTAAAAGTTGTGCTGTTAAGAAAACCAGCTAGTGCAATTTACAAAGACATAGATTACAAATGAAAAAAAAATCAGAATTAAATTTCACAACTGGTACATATATGACAAAAGGATCATGGCCTATTAAGACTTAAATTCATTCCCTACATTTTCTTGATCAGAGTGACAATTGGTATACAACAGTCGGTATATCAATCTGCTAGCAATCTCATCATACTGTCCCACAATAGACACAGGTTATTTCGTAGACAAATCTGCAAATCTAACTGAATGCAGTCAGCCTGTAAGGTTGTCATAAATTTATTCTTCAAAGTTTCTAACTCCATTTTGTCTGTCATATTTATTGGATATTGATGTCCCTTACTGGATCGAAGTTCTGTTTCAGAAGTGTAGTATTTGCTTTATCGAAACATTGGCTGCTAATACTAGTGGAAATACAGCATTCGAAATTTCCTTGTAGATTTCTCACTTGCACAAGCAGATCTGCACCATCCAAGCAGCTTCTTGTAGGACATGCAACTAAACAGAATTCTCAGAAAACGTTATTTGAGCTTACAATTTGCTTAACAAATCTTAACCCAAGAGAGGTATAGGAATGTGACAAAATCTAGACTCTACTCACACAACTGCTCCGTAGACCCACGTCCCCCATTTCCAAACCATTCTCCAACATAATACCATTTCTCGATTGTCAGGACGAACCTCAAAATGACAAACATTCTGCTCAGAGTCCAGACAAATGTCTTGAGAACTAATTGTATTACTTTCACAGATGAATCCTTGCTGTTCCCGCACAATACAAGATTCTAAATTGACAGTTTGCCATTTTTCATCCACTTTTCAGGCCCATACTCTGTGCTCGAAAGGATAGAGTACAGCTCTGTTGTGGTTCAATCCTAATGCAATGATAGCGTAAATTACGTATATTGAAGTATTGTGTATGGTTAACACAAAGGTCGTGGCAGTGTTTGTGATGGGGTTATAAGTGAAGTTTACCAAAGTCCACCAGGACTGCAGTTCTTTCTCAAATTCATTGGCACTGTCCCAAACAATTTTCCGAATTTCAGTAGGGAAAGCACCTTCTTCACCTTCTCTTATGATCAAGGTGTGATTGCATCCACAGTTGTGCCTGAATACAACTGATTGCCAAAGAAAGGTTATTTTGGACCACACCAAGTGCATCTATTATCAATTCATGGTCTTTTACATTTACTTTTTCCCATTTTGGTAACACTTTTTATAACAGTCACTGGTTAGTTCCCAAAGCCAATAGGGAAGACCTCAAGGGCAGTTGCAATTTTGCCAAATCACTAGTTGTAGTAGTCAATTTATTCATTAATATCTCTGAATCAATACCAGTTAGAACTTCCAATCCTGTCACCAACACACCAGTTAGGTCTCTCGGTGTTCTATTAGGAATTTGTTTCCTCAGTCAGGTTGTTCACCCTTTGAAAGAGGTCCTTAAGAAAGGAGAGTAGGCTGGCTGAATCTCAGAAACCTTATTTTGCATTAACACCTCAACACGCTTAAGAGACCATTCTGGATTGAACAACATTTGTTATTGGCCTATATTTTTGATCACATATGGTCCAATTTCAAAAATTTTCGGATCGGGTACAGCTATTGGTTGGGTGGTAGGTGTCACGACCTCTATCCTGAGTTCCCTCCAATGTTTGGTATTATTTTTACCACACATTACTTTATGAGTATATTGTATTGCAGTCAAGTTTTGTTGGAACGATAAAGGACTCAGCACTCCGATGTGAATCACGCAAAGCCGTTTATTACAGAAACAAGCCTCCTTATATATGCAACTATTTTCTGATCACGCATCCACGCTCCAATCATGCATTCGCTAATTGGATATTGTCTATGTTCACGAGCTGGAATCTCACTGCTGATAGGTCCATTGATTTACATCTTGTTGAGTCCCTGTTATTGTAGAAATGCCTCACTCCCACAGCAGGTCCTGTTTTCAGCTTTTCGAAGTGGCCTTGAGATTCCTTTGGGTCTGACTAATTCAACAATAAATCTCCATCTAACAGAAACCCCTCCACAAAGTTTAGCCAACAATTTTGGCTTTGTTTTTCACATGATAGAGTAGAGCCATGTAGTCCAATTCTATAGCTGTTTACTGGTTCAGTGAGGGATTCAGTAATCAGTCTACATTGCATGGAGAAGTTGACACCCTGGACCACCATAAAAGAGCGTGAAGCTTTATTTTTGTCATTGTGTGAAAACGCTGTCTTTGTTGTGATAGGTGACTATTGCAACAAATGTCACTGGAGGTTTGGCGACAGCATTTATTTTAAATTTGAATTTTAGGCCTAGTAGTTCTGATCGGTTGGCGTGATTGTTTCGCCAATTACACACCACCCGGATGGTCCTTGTTAAAGTGAAGTTGCACCAACAATCAGTTTCTGCATCCTTGCAGGATTTAGTAATCTCCACATTGTTGGTACTTGGGTCCAAGGTGGTATAGTTGCCGATGTACTTTTGGCGACAACACGAGATGAGAGAATTTTGTTTATTACATTTCCACTCTGCAGTGGCACAGAGTTTCGCTGAGATGTTAGGGTGAATTTTGGTTGTCGAATTTAGATCTAAAAGGTTTCCAGTAACTGTAATTGAAGAGGCTTTCTCATGGTTAGATCCTTCCACCTTTCTGCATCCTATTTTAATTTTTTCTCCATTTGTACCATTCAGGACTCTAACCCAATCCTTCCTATCCCACTTCCATTCATATGGGCAATACACTTTATCATCAGGTATTACTATAGTAGCTAAACTTGGAAAGTGGTCTTCAGGATACAGTCCTAGAGAACTAGTGTATATAACAGTAGCTTTGGACCAAGGCCATTTAGTGTATTTTTGGTTATGGGTAGGTGAGAAGATGCAGAAAAGTATTAGTAGTCTAATTATACTATTGGTCATTTTGACAAATTAAGCCTTCAGATTTGATTCTTGAATGATTCGTGATATTCTCTGTGTCCCTCGGAGTTCTCCTGCAAAAGGAAAACAAACAGGGCTTGCCTCCTCGAGGCAAAAATAATTAAAATTATGGAATTATCCAGTGGGTATTTATCTGGTGTTCCTTACCCGGGGCATGAGAGGCTACCCATGCATTTGCATTTAAAGGGGTTTTCAATGCTAGTGATACGCTTTCCACAGTAGGGAGTTCCACCAGGACTCGTTGTCCTGGGAAATGGGCTGGATCTTTGGAATCATTCGGTCCCTTTAAAGAGGGAATCAAGGAAGGGGCTTTTGGGCAGAAAGCAGTGATTTTGGGGCATCCATTTACCCCCCACCTGTCATTTACGCTTGTGATAACTTGCCACAGACGAGTATCCCAGTTACCCTCATGAGGTTTCAAAAGCCGTTTCAAGAGGCTGTCAGTTCTTTCTACAGTTCCATTAGCTGGTGGGTAATATGGGGTGTGAAAAGTCCATTTAATCCCTTCACTTTGTGCCCAATCTTGTACAACTTTGGCGATGAAATGGGAACCGTTGTCAGACTGTATTTCTTGTGACTTTGGAAAAGTTCCAAACCATTCTCACAATGCTTTCACAGTGTTTTCACCTGTAGCTTTGCCAAAAGCTTCAGCTTGGACTAATCCTGATGTTATTTCCACCCCCACCAGTACAAAATGTTTACCTCCTGATTTCTTAAAGGGGCCAATATAATACACCTGCCAGGCATCCCAGAAACCTTTACCCTCCCTTAAATGTAGAGGGTTATCTTCTAAAGGGTGCCTTTCAAGCTGTCTCCAACATTGTTCACAGACCGATATGCAGGTTTTACACATTTCTTTGGTGACGGGCCAACCTCGGGCCAGAGCTTCACCATACAAGTCCTTAGCTCTGGTGTGTTTGCATTTTACATGTAACCATTCTAACAAGCATTCCCAGTCTTCTGAAATTTGGTCCTTTTGTACAGGGGCCAGTCTTGGTAATTCATCAGCTTGGTTATTCCATTCTCCTGCAGATCCCCCATCTACCTGATGAGAAGCTACCCAGTCCACAGCAAAGTTTCCCTTTCTAGCAATAAAGATTTCTTGCCATTTTTCTTTTTGCCACACTGGAATCCTATTAATTTCCCATCCGTTCTGTTCCCAGAAAGGAAGCCACTTGGTACACCCCTTAAACACAGCATAAGAGTCAGTATAAATGTGGACAGGAGAAGTAGTTTATGCTTCATGTTGGAAAACACTCCATACTGCAATTAATTCACCTACTTGTGCACTACCCTCTCCCTCTGTTATAATGTGTTCATCGGAAGAGGTATGGAGTGCTACTGCCCTGTATTTCCACACCTTTCCTTCTCTTTTAGCAGAAGCATCAGTAAACCAAGCACTAGCTGACCAATCATGCGAAAAGGGAGGTGCGACTTGGATTACTGAGGCAGGTTTATCTTGGTCATCGTCCAAGCTCTCCATTTCTTGTATAGCCAGATTTTTTAAAGCTCCTTCAGATACCGAGAAAATGTTACAATAGTGTTCAATCTGAGCATACCACTTTCATACTGAGGCCTTCTGGGCCACCCTGTCGGGGGGAGGGGTCCCAGAAGTGACTTCTTTTATGACTTTAAATGGGCCTCTTAATACGATTGGCTGCTGTCATGCAATCTTCTCTACTTCTACCAGAGCCAGACTAACAACAAACAAACCTTTCTCCCAAGCAGTGTCTCTCTTTTTGGCATCCCTAAAACCACCGGAGAAAAATCCCACAGGTCGGGTTGGACCTTCAGGACCTCTCTGCCATATATGAACTGATAAGCCTGATAAAGCAAACCCCCATTCAACCTGAAAAGGGTCTGTAGGGTGAATAGGACCAAGGACTTGATGAGCTGTTGCTTCAAAAATTAGTAATCACATAGCTTCTTCCTGAGAAGCTGTCCATTCCCATTTGACCTCCTTTCTTAGAAAATCATAAAGAGGTCTAGCAATGATGGAAAAATTTGAGATGTGTTTCCTCCGAAAGATCAACAGCCCTAAAACATGCTGCAAACCCTTTTTTGACTCAGGCATTTTGATCTGAACTAAGGAAGCAAGGGTGTCCGGCGGGATGCAGGTCATCCTTCCTTTCCACCAGATTCCCAGAAATTTTACTTCTTGTGAGGGCTTTTGGACCTTTTCAGGGGGAATTTGCAAACCCAGATTTTCTAAATGTGAAATTATATCCTGTTGGGTTGCCCCCACTTTCATTATTTCATTTCCTCCTACAAGAATATCATCAATGTACTGATAAACAGTTATGCCTTTGGGTTTGGGTATTTTTTCTAGCTCTTGGGCTAAAGCATGATGAGCTAATGTGGGAGAATGTTTGTACCCCTGGGGAAGTTGGGTGAAAGTGTATTGTTTTCTTTCCCAGGTGAACGCAAAATAATCTCTGTCTTCTGGTCACAATGGTATCATAAAAAACATGTCTTTAACATCTGTTGTTGCCATGATTGGATGAGCTTTTTCTTGTATCATGGTTATTAGTTCAGCCAGATCGGAGACTGCGGCGATTAAAGGATCGGTGTTGGCATTCAGCCGCTGAAAATCTATTGTAAGTCGCCACGTCCCATTGGGTTTTCTAACTGGCCACACTGGAGAGTTAAAAGGAGAATGGGTATTTATTACCACTCCTTGTTCTTGCATTTCTTGTATAACCAGTTTGATACCTTCTTTGGCACCCAGGGGAAGGGGGTATTGCTTAACGTTTGTGACCTGGCTATATGGGCGTGCAGGTGCAGTTTGCAGTAGTCTGACATGTAGCTGCAGCATTCCGAAAGTCCACAACAATCCTTCTGAATCTTCCCACTGTCTGCCTTTGAGGGTATCCATACCTAGCAAACTGTTTGGAATGTCTCCAATCACCATCTCAATAATGACTGTGCTCTCATTCCCCAGCAATAACAATTTTACTCAAACAACTTTCATAACTTCTGTCGACCCTAAAGCGTTAAGGACGCAAAAACGTCACCTCAAGGGAGAAACTCCACACCTTCCAGCATCTACTTCGCTTAGAGCAGAAATCTGTGCACTGGTGTCAATCAAAAAGGTTACAGGTGCACGCTTAGGACCCACTATAGCCGTGATCAATAAATCTCCCCCTCTAGTATGTGTGAGCTGTCAGATATAAATCCATCCTCCATTCCTCCGCTCACTACTAGGGAATGGAGGTTCTAGTTTTCCTGTTTCTGGGAGAGACTTTCATCCTCGGTGGGGGAGGGAGCTGAAGGTATAACAGGTAGGACTTCTTTCACGGTCTGTGAATGTTCTTTTGGATTTTGCCACCTTGATACTAGTTTACTAAGTTTATCAAGGGGTAAGCCCTCCATTATATCTCTGGGAACTCCCTTTTTAATTCCCAAAAATCACCATTGTTGTCAGTTCTTTGGTTGTTCTCCCTTTCCTGTTTTAATGTACGGATGCTCCTTTCTTGGGGCACCGATAGCAGCAGCAGTACTGGTAGAGAGGGGCAGATTCTTGACTTCAGTATGACGGATTCCTCTCAACGGTTCTTCTAGGATTTTTACTGGGCCATATTTCCCACTATAATCTATCAGTTCTTGTGCTACTTCCCCTCATGTCCACACCTTTTGAGTATTTGGTTGGTTGGGGGAAGTCGGGGCAGGGGTGAAGGGGGAATCTATGCTAGTATTAGCTCCATCTCTCTGGTTCCCATTTCTGTTACCCTGGCTTCTAATCACACCTTCCAACCTTTCTACTGGGCTCATTAATGTGATTGTCATTTGAAGGTTAATCCCAGTAGATTTAAGTGACTCTGGAAGTCCCCTTATCAAGGGAGTCATCAGTCATCATGTCTGGATTCACTGGCAACATCATTGGGAATTCACATTTGGGAATTAATTTCTTTTTATGTATCATTTGTAAGCAGGCTGATTTGTGTACACTTTCTAACAATTGATCAGGTGTGCCAGTGATTGCCAAGGGCTTTCCCCCGTCTAAAGGGTTTAGCCCTCCAGCCCAATAAGCAGCTTGATGGGTTAGGGACCATGGGGCATGTCACCACTTGTTAAGAAAACTCCGTGCCCCCAGTAACCATTAGCTTCTTGTTCACTTAACTGAATTTGGTCTCCCCCAGTTAGGGATACATGCCACATGTATTCAGTTTCAGATTATTTAGGAAGGTGGCTGTACTCTTTCTTTAGTTTGGCCAGCTCAGTGGCAGTGTAAGGTGTTTGCTTAGTTGTAATGTGAGGGTCAGCATCCCCCTCATTTGCATGAAAATATTCTGTTTTCACTAAGGGACTCACGTGTGGATATTCGTCATAACGTTTTCCCATCTCCTCCAATTCTTTCTGAGGGTAAATTTGATTTATTTGTTGGATACTTTTCTCCTCTAACTCCTGCTGCCTCAGCACTCCTGTGTTTTTTAAACATTCTTCCTTTAGAGTAGCTTTTAATGAGTGGTTTTCTTTCCTCTCTTTTTCTAAATGTTGAAAACAATTTTCTACTTGTTGTCCTAAACTGGAGGTTGTTTTTTGCAAAACCTGCACTAGATTTTCAAGGGATTCTATAATTTTGCTTTCATTACTACATCACCTGAGGCGATCTTCAATCGCTGCTACTAGGCTAGCTCCTAGGACAGCACAGACTACAGCTTTATCTTTATTTGATCTAAACTTAGACTTAGTCTGTAAAGAAATCACTCGGTCTACTACACTCTGTAAATCAGCCCAATTACCACGAGCCCAGTCTTCTCCAGGTACGGAGGGTCGAGTCCTATACTTTGCTAAAAGTGTGTAGAACGAGTCTTGATCTTTCACTAACCAAAAATCTTGATTATCAGCTTTTTCGATCATTCTTATTATGAAGGGGCGGAACCTACTTCAGGAAGGCACAACTTAGTTACAAAAACCGCAGCAACTGGTGTGTCACCCTTCTCTTACCCAAGTGGTTGAAGGGGCCAAAAAATCTGCTATGGGAAGGTTCAACTTAGTTACACAAGATTGACCCTTCACTCTCCCTAGCAGACAATTCTCATCAACATGAGAGCAACACCCCTTTTGCACTTTGAGATCTTTTGGTTTGATTCCAAGAGACAGAGCCCTCTACACTACCTGCACTCCTCTATTTCCCAGAATCCTATCCGTGATGCCAATTTAATGGCACGGTCCATTCGGTGATGGACTCGTGATGGTTCGTTTACTTTGATCTCGAAGCGCAAAATTAAGGCAATCAAAATGCCAAGGGGTTATAATTGAATCAAACAGTGTTACTTTATCATTTTGCCTGTAAAGCAGCACGCAATAGAGTAGAGAAAAAGGGAAAGAAAAAAAAGGGAAAAGAGGATTTTAATTACCACCAATGACTCCCAAAGGCGTCCCTCTGGTCTCCGGTCCCGTAGAATCCTGCCAGTCCTGTGTTGTGATCCGGGATCCTCTGGTGGGAAGATCTTAACAATGTCCAGTCGGGAGTCATCTTTTATGCTTCTTCACCGCCCCTCATTCCCATTGTTTGAGGTCAATCTCCACCTTTGTTTCACAATCCAGGCTTAACTGCACAGGCCCAAAAAGTCCCTGCTTTACTTGCCAGGACCCATCTGTGCCTGCGTCACCTTGCGTTCAGGGGTCTCTTTCTGGTCCATTGGGTGACCTCAGGACCCTTGGCGAGCTTCTGGGCATGCTCTTCTTCATTGTCCTTAGTAACAGGGAGGAGGTGGGGGGCAAGTTTGGCTGAAGCAGCAGGTGAAAATCCATCTTCTGGACAGCAGCTATTGTCCCCGGGTTGGAGAGACCCGTATAACACAATTCCTTTTAGGAGATGGGGGCAAGTTTGGTTGAGGCAGCAGGTGAAGTCCACACAGCAGCTATTGTTACCGATAGCCCCTGGGTCAGAGACACCTGTGCAACACAATTATTGGCTCTGGAGCAATTCCCCTTGGCTTTTTTAGGGGTTCCTTGCCTGTGTAGAGACAGCGACTGCAGTCAGTCCAACCTGTTTGAGTTATACAGATTATGTTTATGTGTATGATGTGCATGACTGTTATTCTAGTGGTGGCTATTTATGTATTGTCACCGTTTACTGCAGGGTGACAATAAACCATGGCAGATGCTCTCTGTTACCCCACCACCACCACCCTCCCCACTAAGGAAAGGGAAGAGGAGGAAAAGGGAGAGACTTGCCAGTTGGAAAAAGTTAAAAATGCTTTACTAATGCTACTAATAAACAGATAAAATGATACAAAATATACAAAACCAATCTTGAATTTCCCGGGGCAGTATAGCATTGCCCGCAGCGGAGCCAGCACGGCTCCAGCAGCTGCAGGGCAGGCACCTGGAAGTCCTGGGCTAGACTCCGCAGCAAACCGGAACTGGATTCAGGGATGCAGGGTCTGGAACCAGGCCTCGGATCGCAGGCACGACAGGCAGGGTGCTCCTCAGATGCCAACCATGGTCAAAGAAGAGCGAGACCCTTGTGATCTCTCATTTTTATAGGGTGTATGACGTGTATGGGATGGAATACTCGGTCAGTTTTAGTCATCTGTTCTGTTTGCCCCTCCTTGCAAATATGACCCTTTCACTTATGGAATGTGCAAAATTTATCAGTAACCTTGGCTACCATAGCAATAAGTCTAAACCTAGGACTCTTCTGCATACCATTGCTACTGTTATCAGCTCCAGAGTGGACATTGTCTGAAAAAACATGCAGCTAAATTCAGAAAAGTGCAGTTACTTAGAAAAACTTAGTTGAAAGGAAAATACACTAAAAGAGAAACTGGTCTTGTTTTTAACAAAACCAGGGCATGTATATAAAGTCAGTTGACCTTATAACTGAGATTTAAGTGTAAATAATTCAATAAAACCTTGTCTACAGAAGAATCTTGCTGAGAAGTAAATGCTGCTTGTGACCTGAATAAGGCAACCAACATATATTTTCTTCCTCTTGGCTACAAACCTAATAACTTGAACAATATGCTTAGGCTTCCTCAATTCAGAAAGACCCAGGATTTCCTTGTTCAAGATTCTGGCATCAGTTCTTTCCTATTTCATGGGTTTTTAACTGTTACAAGTGATCTTTTATCAATAACACATGATGTTGAAGTATCCACAAAAGGTCTCATCCCTTTTGTGTTAAAAATGGTAAACAAACATAGCATATCATCTGCATTTTAAATACAAGGCTGAGACTCTACATAAATCTAATGTCACTCTGTTTCCAAACGGCTGTAAATCCTCTCGATGTGACTTTCAGAGGCGGCCATGGAAAAAATTTAGACCCTCGCTATCCCTTGGCATGCACCAGACCAGTAATGTAGTTGCAAGTGCCATCAGGGATCCCTCTTGTCCTTGCCCACATACTCCTGAATTTTCCTGCCATAAGGATGTGGAGAGTTTTTGGAAGAAAGAGGACATGGGCTGTGTGCTGTGAACAAGCCAGAGTTTGATGTGGCTGTGGTGCAGGCTAGGACCTACACGGAAGGTTTTTCTGGAGACACCAAAGACAGAATGGAAGTAAACAGAAGCTGGTCTATCCTCGACCCAGGCTGCAGGAGGGGCGCTGTCATCACTGCGCATGAACAGTTCATGGACAGTGCCCTGCAGCTAATCACCATAGCGGGAGGGGAAGAGTGACTGCAGAGAGTAACCAATCGTAGCCTGCACTTGCCACATGGCCACTGGGTAAAAACTATATAAGGGTTTCAAAAACGTGCACTGGCAGACATTGATATTCAGTGTTGTTAAAGGTTCATTAAAGGGCATTGATGTTAAACTCATATTGAGCCCGATTCTTTGTCTTCGCCAGTCCGCCCGTTGCACTCAAAGAGTTCTACAAGTTTTTCATTCTCCAGCATCTGGTAGCAGAGGATGGTTGTTAGCAAAAGTAGGATCTCCGGAGTGCCATTTACTGCGGCAAGCAGCATTCATTAAACGACGGAGCCAAACCGGGTTGTAGGAGAGTGTGCTTTGTCCGGTAACAAAAGACAAGCACCAGACAAGCTGGTCACTCGCCTCGTACTTAAGACCACACTGATTTGATAATGGAACTTGAGACAGCTGTGGCACTGTTGATGCATATTCTCTCTAAGAGAGGTATCGAATCGTCACAGGAAAACTTAATCACATTGATTACATTAGTCCAGAAATTGGGACACTTTGGAGAAATTCCACTTTTGTTTTCCCCAATGGAATGGAGATTATTGGGGGACACTATGTGGGATAAGACTCTCAGAGGGGAAGAAGAGAAAGAAATTAAAGCTCTGAGAGATTTGTGGAGAACCGTGTTAGAATCATTGGAAGTAATGAAGTCAGAACAACGCACTGCCCTGGGAGCTGCGAAGGCGCTTGCCCCAGAACAAACCTGGACTGATAAAAGTTGTCAGCCAAAAGAGAAGAGGGACCTGTGGGCTACTCTGTGGGGTCTGCCTGCTGTTCGGGGTGGTCGAGGGGTCCCGGCTCAGCCAATACTCTCGCAATCCGATCTGCGGCGGGAGTTGGAAACTTTACCCTCCTCAAACAAAGAACCGGAAGTTTCCCCGTCTGAGTCTCTGGGGCAATGTGAGAAGAAAGCGGAAGTGCAACTAGGGGACTGTCCGGATGTGGGAGGCCCTGAGTGCCGCCCTCCTCCTACAGCTCCGCCTCTGCCCTATCCCGAGTCAGACACGCCCCCCTCTGAGACTATCGCGTCAGCCAGGCTGGGCCCGACCGGGCCACGGCACCAGGGGCCACCCCCCAAAAGAACCTCCAAAAATACATGTGGAGGGATCCTGTGAGCCTCCTTCTACATCATTGGGCTCATCACAAGGAGTAGAGCAGTTACTGCAAGTCATTACCAGTAAGCTTGAACAACTTGACTTGCGAATGTCAGATGTAGAGAAAAATAAGAGACAAATCGAGTATCAAAAACCAGGTTGCCTTCCGCAAACAATGCAACCAAAGGTACCCATAGAACCTACTGACCGGCCACCACCCCGATCTGGCAGATGGTCAGGGGTCATCAAAGATGCCATTCTAGAAGGTGATTGGTCTCCAGCAAAATTAGCCCTACCGGTAATTCAAAATATGAACACCCAGACAGCGGTATGGGAACCACATGAATGGAAAATTTTACAGCAAGCCAAACAAACAATCACGAACTATGGGATACATTCAGAAGCTACCAGACAAATACTGCATTGGATTTTTACTGCTGACTTATTGTGTCCCATGGACTGCCAAAATTTAATGTGCTTATTACTAACTCCAGCACAATTCCTCCTGTGGGAATCGGCCTGGTATCAACGAGCGCAGCAAGAAACAGCCAAACACACCAGTCCAAATGACCCATTAACCAATGTGGTACCCGACACCTATACGGGTCGCGGACAGTACGCTACAATAGAAGTTCAACTGCGATTTATTGCTGAAGTTCACCGGAAAGCTGCACAACTTGCCCTAGATGCTTTCTTAACTTTACCAGGACCCTTAGCTCCCTCATTCAGCGGAATACGCCAAGGCACTACAGAAAATTTCACGCATTTTATTGACTGGCTACATGAAGGAATAATGCAAAACCCAGATTTATCAGAAGAAATGAAAAATCAAATGTTTCGGTTGCTGGCTTTCGATAATGCAAATTCAAAGACTAAACAAATACTAGCAACCCTGCCACCAGGATCTTCAGTAGAAGAAATGCTGACACGAGTAGCCAGGACAGAAGAACAGTGAAATGCAGAAGTGATGCCTGTCGCTTTCGAAGGGGTCATGCAGAGATCTCTTCAACAAGTTAGCCAGCAAGTCTCATCTACAATCCAACCAGTAGTGGTAGCAGTTCAGCGACCCCACCACTAGAATGTGGAAGGGACCGGCACCTGTTATTGTTAATGGTAGAGGGTATGTGTGTCTCTCCACAGATCAAGGTCCGTTGTGGGTTCCAAGCCAAGCAGTAAAGCCGGAGTTGAAGCAAATTCAACCGAATCAACTTCCTGCAACAGAACCTTTGGAGGACACAGAGTGAGGTGTAACCTTCGCATTAATTTAGCTGTGACATGTATGTGTAATATAGTTATATAACTAGGTCTTAATGATAAAGTGTTAAGCATGTGGAAAGTTTGTATCTTTTTCATTCTCTTGAGAAGCAGTCTAGTTCCTGGGTTTTTGTTAAGAACTGCTTTTGATCCTCGACAAAATGTATGGTAATGTTAGGAAGGTCTTTAAACACCACTACCTTCTGGGCAGGTTGATCAACACCCAGCACACTGTTTGTTACATGTTGAGTAGGAGTACCATTAAATAAAAGTTCTTGGAATTTGTTTAATCAATCCATTGCAATATTAAAACAGCAATGGAGTACCTCAAGTTTACTAAGAGGAAAAATATTAGCGCATGGTTTGACAACTATGACAATTGTGATGATCGCCTTCCCGTAGGGCCAGAGCCGTAGGAAATCGAACCAACTGATTTTTTTGTTTAGAAAGTTTAACAAATTGACTTGACCTAAGGGGGTGGATTAAGGGTTTATTGCAAAGTGCATTGTTTATGTTGATTGTTGTTGTAATTGATATGTTATGTATAAGTTGTTCTTCATCACGTATCAAAGATGGGTTAGAACGCATAGATAATCAAGCCTGGCTTGTCCAAAAAGAAAAAAGGAGGAACTGTGGAGAGTTTTTGGAAGAAAGAGGACATGGGCTGTGTGCTGTGAACAAGCCAGAGTTTGATGTGGCTGTGGTGCAGGCTAGGACCTACACGGAAGGTTTTTCTGGAGACACCAAAGACAGAACGGAAGTAAACAGAAGCTGGTCTATCCTCGACCCAGGCTGCAGGAGGGGCGCTGTCGTCACTGCGCATGAACAGTTCGTGGACAGTGACCTGCAGCTAATCACCATAGCGGGGGGGGGGAAGAGTGACTGCAGAGAGTAATCAATCATAGCCTGCACTTGCCACGTGACCACTGGGTAAAGACTATATAAGGGTTTCAAAAACGTGCACTGGCAGACATTGATATTCAGTGTTGTTAAAGGTTCATTAAAGGGCATTGATGTTAAACTCATATTGAGCCCGATTCTTTGTCTTCGCCAGTCCGCCCGTCGCACTCAAAGAGTTCTACAAGTTTTTCATTCTCCAACATAAGGATAGATTGGATTTGTTGGTGGCCTGATCTCAAGGTACCTTTATAGTAGATGGATCACAGTATGTATCACAGTATGTTTGGGATTGGAAGGGACCTCAAAAGATCATCTAGTCCAATCCCCCTGCTGGAGCAGGAACGCCTACGTGAGATCACACAGGAACATGTCCAGGCGGGTTTTGAATGTCTCCAGAGTAGGAGACTCCACAACCTCCCTGGGCAGCCTGTTCCAGGGCTCTGTCACCCTCACTGAGAAGTTTTTTTCTCAAATTTAAGTGGAACCTCTTGTGTTCCAGCTTGATTCCATTATCCCTTGTCCTATCATTGTTTGCCACTGAGAAGAGCCTGGCTCCATCCTCATGGCACTCACCCTTTATATATTTATAAACATTAATGAGGTCACCCCTCAGTCTCCTCTTCTCCAAACTAAAGAGACCCAGCTCCCTCAGCCTTTCTTCATAAGGGAGGTGCTCCACTCCCTTAATCATCTTTGTTGCCCTACGCTGGACCCTCTCCAGCAGTTCCCTGTCCTTCTTGAACTGAGGGGCCCAGAACTGGACACAATATTCCAGATGGGGTCTCACCAGGGCGGAGTAGAGGGGAAGGAGAACCTCTCTCGATCTACTGACCACCCCCCTTGTAATACACCCGAGGATGCCATTGGCCTTCCTGGCCACAAGGGCACAGTGCTGGCTCATGGTCATCCTGTTGTCCACCAGGACCCCCAGGTCCCTTTCCCCTACACTGCTCTCTAATCGGTCGTTCCCCAACTTATACTGGAACCTGGGATTCTTCCTGCCCAGATGCAGGACTCTACACTTTCCCTTGTTAAATTTCATCAGGTTATTCCCCGCCCAACTCTCCAGCCTGTCCAGGTCCCGCTGGATGGCAGCACAGCCTTCTGGCGTGTCAGCCACTCCTCCCAGCTTAGTGTCATCAGCAAACTTGCTGATAGTACACTCCATTCCCTCGTCCAAATCGTTAATGAATATATTGAATAATATTGGCCCCAGTACTGACCCCTGAGGCACTCCACTAGATACTGGCCTCCAACTAGACTCCGCACCATTGACTACCACTCTCTGGCTTCTCTCCTTAAGCCAGTTTGCAACCCACCTCACTACTCTATTGTCTAGACCACACCTCCTCAACTTAGCTGTGAGGATGCTGTGGGAGACTGTGTCAAAGACTTTACTGAAGTCAAGGTAGACCACATCCACCGCTCTGCCATCATCCATCCACCTTGTTGCATTCTCATAAAAGGCTATGAGGTTGGTCAAGCATGACTTACCCTTGGTAAAGCCATGTTGACTGCCCCTAATAACCCTCTTATCCTTGATATGCCTTGAGGTGGCACCAAGATGGATGCTGGTAGCTAAGTCAGAGACATCCTATGAAAGCAATTTGTGCATGCACGAGTGTGTGTATGTGTACATAGAGCTGAGTTGGCAAAGTGACACGCTCTAGCCTGCTTCCTCAAGATACTGTACAGATACAACCTGATCCAGTCAGCTTTCAGTTCAACTTTTTGATGAGAGATATCAGACAGATCAGGCAGGTGGTGTCAAGATAACTTCTGGGTGTGCAAGAGATAGCCATGTGATCATTTTTTTTGCTATACTGAAAACATGACAGAGATGGATTTTAATGTCTATGGTAAACAAAATGGTGATCTTAGTTTAGTTCCTTATGGCTGTCACGGAGGCACCCCAAAGTCAGTTTTAGGTGGACAACAAGTTCCAAAACAGATTTTATTCTGGCTGGAAAAGTGCAGCCAATAAACTGATCAAAACAGGGTTTATACAATTAGTTAGCACTCTGACAACATAAAATACAGGTTCATATATCAGTTGAAGAGATTATTGGGGTGCAGCAAAATAAGAGTAATGAGGATCCACAGCGTGCATGCACACACTCACAAGAAACAAACCAGAGCCCTCCGACTCCAGGGTACCCACAAGAAATAATCACTCGCCTGGGTTAGGCAAGGACTCATTTAAGGATATATCCAGTAAATAACCACTCACCCAAACGAGGAGGTGAGGCACTCTCAATTCCAAGAAGTCTCTGTGCTGCCACCCGGGTCCACCCATCCCATTTCACGCCCGTAGGTGACTAAATTGTGCAGGATTTCAGCCCAGGTTAATACATGTGCAGGCAGATTTCCAGGGTTCTGCTTGTTACAGTCAATAGCCTCCTGAATTCTCTCCCTGAGGGACTGGACATGTATCTTTAAAGCGTCCGGCAGCCCTCTGATAAGCAGCCGAAGGTGGGTCAGGTTTACTGGTGCAGCCATGGCAATTCCTTGCCGCCCTCTTTCGTACATTGTCTGTATACAAGCAGCCTTTTGAACGCCCTCAACCAGCTCCAGCAAGCCTCTTATCCTAATGGTGATGGGCTCCCCACGTTCCTTGGGATCCACACCACCAGCCCAGTAAGCCACACAAGATGTTATGGGCTGATCACCATTCGGACCATCACTTGAAAACACACCAGGTCCCCAAAAGCCTGCAGCTTCCTCATTACTCAATAGTATCCGATCACACCCCGTAAGGGAAAGATATTCAGTTTCTGTTTCGCCCGGCTAACGTGAGAATTTAGATTGCAAGTCGCCAAGTTCAGGTCCCGTCCATGGGGTAGTACAAACAGCAGTACAGGAGTTTCCACCCTGTGGACCTGTACATGTCTCAGTTTTAATGAGAGGGCCTACATCCTTTGTCTCTACCTCCTCTTCATCAACACTGTTTTCAGAATCTCCCCAGATATCTCCATCCCAGTCCTCAGGTTCTGTGTCCACAATCAATTTCCGAATTTGGGCAATACTAGGGGAAATTTTGCTTGGGTTAACATGAGTTCAATCCTTTGTCCTAAAAATGCACTCACTTTCTCTCTCACCGTAACTCTGCTTTCAAACAATATATTTCCAGCTCTTTTCTAGAATCATGCCTCTCCAACTGGCTACAGCATTTGTGCTGGTCTCGGGCTTGCTTTAAGCAGGTGCACAGAACAACACCAAGAACAGCATCGACAGCAACACAAACAGAAGCACAGAAAACAGCACACGCAGCTACGGTCACTCTGGGACCACATCAGCTTGCTTCTGCCCGATGTGTGCAGGTTGCCACAGAAGGATTATTACAGCTGTAGCCCCATAATAATTTCTCCATTTCTGATATCCTGCCGACTACACCATTTTAAATGTCATGGAGGTACCCCAAAGTCAGTTTTAGGTGGACAACGAGTTCCAAAACAGACTTTATTCTGGCTGGAAAAGTGCAACCAATAAACTGACCAAAACAGGGTTTATACAATTAGTTAGCACTCTGACAACATAAAATACAGGTTCGGATATCAGTTGAGATTATTGGGGTGCAGCAAAATAAGAATAATGAGGATCCACAGCATGCATGCACACACTCACAAGAAACCAACCAGAGCCCTCCGACTCCAGGGTACCCACAAGAAATAATCACTTGCCTGGGTTAGGCAAGGACTCATTCAAGGATGTATCCAGTAAATAACCACTCACCCAAACAACGAGGTGAGGCACTCTCAATCCTGGGAAGTCTCCTTAGACGGCATCCCAGTCTAAGGAGAGGGTTCCAGTTCACAGACCCGCTACTCCAAGGCCACTCCAAAGAGGGTCTTCAGTGGGAGCCCCATTTATAGTCTGGTCAGATCTGGCTGTGGGCATTGAAACACGGTCCAGAAGCTTTGCAGCTACTCTGGGCACCTCCTCTGCTAACGACCCTGTCAACTGACTCAGGGTCCCATTAAGGTGCTAAAAGAGCCATTAACTGCCCCATTGAAGGATCCAGATCTCAGGGGGATGTGCAACTGCCACAATGGCCAAAGCTATCAATAAGAACTAGTGCTTTTGGTTGTAATTCCAGAAGTGAAATGGAGACCTAAAAGGAAGTGACACTTTGGAGATTAGACTTAAAGAACTTTGTTTGATCAGTTTGCACTTATGCTATATGTCCTGTGTATAGTGGTTATGTACTTTTTTTAGATAGAGTCAATCTGATGCAGTTAGAAAACATTAATTCAGTGTTTGAACAATGTTGTCAAAGAGTAAGGATTGCATATTTACCCTGGGCTAGTGCCAAAGATGTTGAGATTTGAAAGGTAGATGCTACAGTGCCCTGCATCTTTGTCTTACTAAGCCCTCTACCACACTAGTTTCAAAAGGAGAAGATGAAAATCTACTGGTCAGCCTGGTAGTGAAAGAAAAATATGCACTGAAGTGCAACCTGTGTTCCATCAGTTCCACTAACCTGTTCTCTGCTGATTTAGATGTGTTGCTTCCCCATACAGTGCCTTGTAAACTAACCTCCTAGGTGCAAAGGGAACTCATTAAAGGTAGCCAGTAACTAACTGACAACCAGGCATGTTTTCAGCTTGTCTCTTCTCCAGATCTTGAGGCAGTAAGCAGGAAACTATCCATTTGAGATCTACAGCTCAAAGCCTCTCAAGAATGGGCCAGGGAAGTAGGGTCCACTTTTCTCTTCCTAACCTGTTTTTTCCCAAAGTGTGTGAGCCAACGCAGGCACATTGCTAGAAGCAACCAGAGGCCATAAACGCAATTGCAAAGAGCAAATTTATTATAGTTACCTCACTTCCAGGGGATATCCAAAGCAGCACCTAAGCTCCTGGGCAGAGGCGACACAAGTAGAGATGCAGACACTGCAGAATTCAACCCTGGTAGAAGATCACGGGCCTGCTGCATTTGCCTGTATTTCAAGGTTTCAAGCAGGCACAGCCTTGCACTCTTTCTCACAACAAAGCAGGAATCTCAGGCATAATGATAAGGTGCCTTAAGAGTTTCTCACAGGCCTATGTTTTTTAACACAGAGGTTCTACCTGTCAAGCACAGAAGGTCAGTAAAACAATTAGTGTGATGTATGTGCTTTTTCTACATCCCAGGTGCAGTTGCTTGAGCGTATTTACAATGAGCCTTCTTGCCATTCTTGCACAATTCCCATACACAAAGCATACCAGACCTGCTGTTTCCATCAGTCAGGAGAATCCTCTTTTTTTTTTGAAAGTCTGCCTCTATGCAATAAAGTCAATGTCTGGGGTATTTCCCACAGAAGGAAGAAACTTGTTTTCTAACTCTTGATCTGTATCTATGTGATGCCTGAAGAGAGTTTAATGCAAAATGGCCATTAGAGTGCCCAAAATCTGGGTCTTCCTTGTCTCCCTAGAATATTCTAAATACCTGGCTGTGGAGCTAGGTTACTTCTTCCTCACTCTCTTTGTATTTTGAACTCCTTGTTGGGTAACAGCAGAGATTCAGTTGTGAAGATAAAGTGTGTCCCGCTGACAGCAAACAGAAGGAGATGCTCTTGGGACACGTATATTTGTCTCCCATCTGACTGAGGTGATAATCTTGCTTTCTTGATTCTTGGATTAATGCTTTAGCTTTACAGATGTTTTATCAAAGAATCAGGGCAGAGGACAAGTACTGCTGCTGCATTTGGAAAGAAAGCTGAAATAACTGCATTTTATCAGAGCCTGAGCCTACTTGCACATGAAATAAACTAAGAACAAAACCTACCAAATTCGGTTCTCTGGGAGACACAAGCTAGTTTTTAAATTTCACTCAGGTTCAGGTGAGAGAGGTGGAAAAACAGGACTTGGGTAGAAACACTACATCCAAAAGTAATGTGCTTTGTTCACCTAAGCTCATTACCCACTGCCCTACTCAACTCAGTGCCAAGACCCCCATTCTGTAACACGTGCTTAAAACGTGCTATGCAAAAGCTACCTACCACTTACTCAAGCAGCAAATTCATAAAAAACTGTACTTCATTGTCAATAGTTGCTGCGTGCCACTTTGTTTTTCAAAAAGACTAAGATTGTTCTTCTACACTATAGAACATGGATAATCTGTAAGTACAAAGTGTAGTTACTATCCACTGCAGGTATAATTCATCGTGCCATGCATAAAGCAAAAAAGTTGAATAATTATTGATCACACTTTATTTAAGAATCCAAATAGGCCATCTAGGAACTATATATCATAGTGTTTCATTTCTACTAAAAACTCTATACTGTGCTGGAATTTCTAGTGCTGTGTGATTCAATAGTATATGTGAAAGACAGGGCCACATAGATCTCTATCTCAGATAGCTAGACTAGGAAAGTGCTTACCCACCTCTGCTGTTCTACAAAGTCTCACACAGAGTAAAATTCAGCAGGTTTTAGTGATGGCATTGAACCAGCTTGCTCTAGTTATGTGTTGGTCTAAGTGTCAAATTATGAACGAAAACAAAAAGTTCCACATTTGTCATGGTTCTCTGGAGTTAACTACAAACAATTAGTTATGCCCCACAAGTTAATAAGTATTCTAGTAACTGTGGTTTCTGAAAAGTGGTTTCTGTAAATTCTTTGCATTCCTGTTTTTGAAAAGACTGAGTAACTTAGGATTTTGATTGTCATTTCACATTTTTGACAGTTTAAATGCTCGTCATGAGTTTACTTCCCTGAAGTAGGTACACCAAATACCATGTTTCTGCTGAGCCTGTTGTGAATCAAATTAGTAACCTTCACTTCTTAATCTTCACATGGTCCTTCAATTCTTTTTGTCACAGAGATTATTGAAGTTCAGCCATGAAATTATGTTAACAAGTATACTTTTTTCAGCTTAAAACAAAGATTTTTGGACAATGATTTATTCAGAAAGCAGCCTACTCCTCTGCCCTTTATCCAGTCTCTTTTACGCACAGCACTTATTTCTAAATGGTTTAAAACCAAAGTAACAAGAAAAAGTCCTCAGATTCTTCCTGCAGACACAGATGTAGAGATACGAAAATAAAATCTCACCACTGTACTAAGTACTGAGGTGGTCATAATGCCTCTCTGTTATCAAGTCAGTCACGTTCATATATCACAAAAATCTGCAAACTCAAAGTGTTTGTCAAAACAGTTTTATTAGTTATATCTGCCCATATTGAAGAAAAATAACATAAAATTCTATGAATCTCAGTAGAAAAATGGGTCATTTCTAAAATAACCTTGAGCAGAGAGTCCTATTTGTGTTTGGATGTAAATAAGTTTGATTCAGAAGCCCTTGCCTGGAAAACTCTTATTACTGAAAGAGAACAGAAACTGGCAAGATTTGAGTGATAATTCTGGGTTTCTGTGGATGCAACTGTAGGACAGATTTGGAAGGGAAACAATTTAGCACTGTATGTTTTTCAAAATATGAATGGCAACATGCTGAAAGCAGTCAATTTTTTTTTCTTCCTCTGCACTTGCTTCATGCAGAGTAGAGGAAAGGTGTTGCCACTGGTTAGGAATGCTGTTTTGCAGAGGAATTTTTGCTGATCTGCATGCCCTAGAGAAATCATACTTTTAAACAAAACAAGCATTGCTGAAAAATAGGTAAACTTATTTATCTGGATTCACCGCTGTTGATTTTAGCTAGGTTGGATAAAAAACCCTGCCTTTTACTTGAGGAGGTGTTTGCCATAAATACCAGATGATAAGGTTCCTATGCTACGATCATGCTTTAAAACTGAGATGTTGCTATGCAATTTTCTGTATGAAACAACATGACAACTGTGAGCCTTCACTCTTTGTTTTCACTTAGTCATTAGTAGTGTTAAAGTTAGTAGTGTTAAAAATGCTGCTTTGATACCACTGCAACTCCCAGTCTTTAGCTGAGGGTTGCTTGAGGGTTAGGCTATGATTTAAAGTGTTATGCACTGTTACTGCTTGATTCAGTTTACTCCCAGCTGGCAGAGATCAGCCTTTAGAGTGCTTTGAGGTTCTGAAGTGCTAGCAGAAATTGCTCGTATTCTTGCAAAGCAGCCTACTGAAATGAAAAGCTGCATGGCTTAAGCCTGATTCTGTGATGTTTGGCTTTTATACCTTGGTTTTGGTTCTCAGCCCTTCCATGACACAAGCAAACATGGGTATAGAGGTATCTCGTTCATTTCCGGGACATACCTAAAGTTAACTCTGTGTTTCACTGTAAATTTGCCTGAGTTCAGTTAGCCACAATGAATGATAGATTAAAAATACATATTGTCAGGAAGTAAATGCCTTGACATGTATTTGAACAGTTAGAAAAAAGTTGATACCTGAGACACCTGAGTCTTTGAAAAGAAGGGGGTTCATAGCTGTGTTGCTTTCCCATGGGCCATGAATAGTCTAGACCAGGAGTTTCAAACTCATTTTCACTGGAGGGGGGCACATCAGCCTCGTGGTTGCCTTCAAAGGGCAAAATGCAATTTTAGGACTGGATAAATGTAACTACTCCTACATTTACCCAGTCCTAAAATTACATTCGGCCCTTTGAAGGTAATGGCAAGGCTGATGTGGCCTGCGATGAAAATGAGCTTGACACCTCTGCTCTAGATGGAGTGGTGACCTCGTGGTTAAAAAAAAAAAAAAGGCAACAACAAAGAAATAGTCAATATATGTGGGAATTTCAGAAGATTCTTTCTGTTTTTCTTTTTACTTTCTACTTCCATATTCTGACTCTTTTCCTTTTCTTGACTCTTGTGTTATATCCGCAGTTACTTTCTCAGTACAAATGCAAAAGCTGATGATTTCAAAGAATAATATATTAAATTTCTAATACAAATGTGTATATAACATTTCTGACACATTTGGCTTCCTAGCATAGAAAAAATGACAAAATATACTATTTTAAACTTGAATATGGCAGACATGAGAGACCCAATCTGAAACATAGCCTGTCTTCAGGCACTCTGTCTCTGCAAGTCTGTACCAAAAATGATCTGAAGAGATTTAACTTCCATAAGTACAAAATAGCACTTAACCTCCAGGTTTTTTCCCAGTCTTTTTTTCTAGGATATCAGAAATTACTGATTCTCTTTCCCTCTGCTTTGCACCACTGAGATGTGTACAGGACCAAGTGAGAAATAAACAGTTTGTAAACTTTATAAATATTTATGACATACATGTATACTGGCTGGAGGGCTAGGCCCAAAGAGTTGTGGTGAATGGAGTCAAATCCAGTTGGCAGCCGGTCATGAGTGGTGTTCCCCAGGGCTCAGTATTTGGGCCAGTTCTGTTTAATCTCTTTATCAATGATCTGGATGAAGGGATTGAGTGCACCCTTAGTAAGTTTGCAGATGACACCAAATTGGGTGGGAGTGTTGATCTGCTGGAGGGTAGAAAGGCCATACAGAGGAATCTGGACCAGCTGTATCGTTGGGCTGAGGCCAATTGTATGAGGTATAATAAGGCCACGTGCCGGGTCCTGTACTTGGATCATAACAAGCCCAGGCAGCGCTACTGACTTAGGAAAGAGTGGCTGGAAAGCTCCCTGGCAGAGAGTGATCTGGGCGTGTTGAATGACAGCCAGCTGAATATGACCCAGCAGTGTGCCCAGGTGGCCAAAAAGGCCAACAGCATCTGTGGGGGACTACGGTGGGTCTGTGGATTCCCTGACGGAGGGCATAGGAACAGAAATTAGCCTTGAAGATACGAAGGCCTACCCGTGAGAATGATGGGAGTAAAGGAGTATCCGGAGAAGTTAAGGATGTACCCGTGAGAGAGAAGGAAGTAGAAGAGTAAAATTAGCCAATGAGATGTTACTGCTGTACCTTGTAACCAATAGTGAAGACACACATGAATTGGTAAAACTGTATAAAAATGCACTTGTGGCAATAAATGGCATCTACTACTTTCATCTTGGAAGAACTTGGTCTATGTCGTTTGTCCGTCTCAACCATGACAAGCATCCTGGTTTGTATCAGGAATAGTGTGGCCAACAGGACTAGAGAAGTGATTGTGCCACTGTACTCGGCGCTAGTGAGGCCACTGTGTACACATACACAGGTACGTTGCAAGAAGAGCCAGAAGCCACAAATACATTGCAAAGAACAAATTTTATTTTAGTTACCTCTCTACTGGGGAATCTCCAAAGTCGCACCTAAGCTCCCAGGCAGAGATGACACAAGCGAGGATGCAGGCACTGGTAAGTTCAGCCCTGCTGGAAGATCACTGGGCCTACTGAGCTCGCCTGTATTTCAAGGTTTCAAGCAGGCACAGCCTTGCACTCTTTCTCACAACAAAGCAGAAATCTCAGACTTAGTGATAAGGTGCCTAGAGTTTCTCACAGGCCTATGTTATCTAACACAGAGGTTCTACTCATCAAGCACACAAGGTCAGTAAAACAATTAGTGTGATGTATGTGCTTTTTGTACAGACAGTTGCAAGTCACTTGAGCGGATTTACATTTAAACAACCTCCTCACCAAATCTTCCACTACATTCCCATACAGCTGCACCTTGAATACTATGTTCAGTTTTGGACCCCTCATCATAAGAAGAACATTGAAATACTAGAGTGAGTGCAGAGGAGGGTGACAAAGCTGGTGAGGGGCTTGGAGCACAAGTCTTATGAGGAGCAGTTGAGGGGACTGGGGCTGTTTAGCCATGAGAAAAGTAGGCTGAGGGGAGACCTTATCACTGACTACAACTACCTGAAAGGAAGTTGTAGCATGGAGGGTGTTGGCCTCTTCTCCCAAGTAGCAAGTGATAGGACAAGAAGAAATGGCCTCAAGTTGTGCCAGGGGAGGTTTAGATTGGATATTAGGAAAAAATTCTTCACGGAAAGGGTTGTCAGGCATTGGAACAGGCTGCCCAGGGAAGTGGTAGAGTCATCATCCCTGGAGGTGTTTAAAAGGTGTTTCGACGAGGTTCTTAGGGACATGGTTTAGTGCTAGAGTTACGTTAGGTTATGGTTGGACTCAATGATCATGAGGGTCTCTTCCAACCGAAACGATTCTCTCATTCTATGATTCGAAGTCATGCAAAAGAAAGACTTTCCCTTGGTTGAGAAAGAACAGGTTAGAGATCATTTACAGAAACTGGACATCCACAAATCCATGAGCCCCGATGGGATGCACCCACAAGTGCTGAGAGAGTTGGCAAATGTTACTGCAAAGCCACTCTCCATCATCTTTGAAAGGTCTTGGAGAACAGGAGAGGTGCTGGAGGACTGGAAGAAAGCCAGTGTCACTCCAGTCTTCAAAAAAGGCAAGAAGGATGACCCAGGAAACTACAGGCTAGTCACCCTCACCTCCATCGCTGAAAAGGTGATGGAACAGCTCATTCTGGATGTCATCTCTAAGCATGTGGAGGAAAAGAAGGTTATCAGGAGTAATCGGCACGGGTTCACCAAAGGGAAATAATGTTTGACAAATCTGATAGCTTCTGTGATGGTATGACTGGCTGGGTAGATGAGGGAAGAGCAGTGAATATCGTCTACTTTGACTTCAGCAAGGCTTTTGAGACCATCTCTCACAACCTCCTCATAGGTGAGCTCAAGAAGTGTGGGCTGGATGAATGCACGGTGAGATGGATCATGAACTGGCTGTATGGGCAGGGCTCAGAAGGTTGTGATCAATGGTGCAAAGTCTGGTTGGAAACCTGCAGTTAGTGGGGTTCCCCAGGGGTCAGTGTTAGGTCCAGTCTTGTTCAACCTGTTCATCAGTGACCTGGATGAAGAGACTGAGTGCACCCTCAGCAAGTTTGCTGGTGATACCACACTGGGTGGAAGGGCTGACACACCAGAAGGCTGTGCTACCATTCAGCGAGGCCTGGACAGGCTGGAGGACTGGGCAGAGAAGAACCTAATGAAGTTTAACAAGGGCAAGTGTAGGGTCTCGCACCTGGGGAGGAATATCCCCCGGCACCAGTAAAGGTTGGGGACGGACTTGCTGTAAAGCAACACTGCAGAAAAGGACTTGGGAGTTCTGGTCGACAACAGGTTGACCATGAGTCAACAATGTGCCCTTATGGCCAAGAAGGTCAATGGTACCTGGGGTGCATTAAGAAGAGCGTGACCAGCAGGTCGAGGGTTATCCTCCTCTACTCTGCCCTGGTGAGGATGCATCTGGAGTACTACGTCCAGATCTGGGCTTCCCAGTTTAAGAAGGATAAGGAATTACTGGAGGGAGTCCAGCGATGGACTATGGAGATGATATGAGGCCTAGAGCACTTTTCTTATGAGGAGAGACTGAGAGAGCTGGGTCTGTTCAGCCTGGAGAAGAGAAGGCTGAGAGGCAATCTCATCAATATTTCTAAATATCTGAAGGGTGGATGTCAAGAGGATGGGACCAGACTACTTTCAGTGGTGCCCAACAATAGGATGAGGGGCAATGGGCACAGGCTGACGCATAGAAGGTTCCATCTGAATATGAGGAGAACCTTTTTTCCTTTGAGGGTGACAGAGCACTGGAACAGGTTGCCCAGAGAGGTTGTGGAGTCTCCTCTGGAGACATTCAAGACCTGCCTAGACACATTCCTGTGCAATCTGCTCTAGGTGTACCTGCTTTAGAAAGTGGGTTGAACTAGATGATCTCCAGAGGTCCCTTCCAACTGCAACCATTCTGTGATTCTGTGAGTTTGCATTATCTGGGCTACTGTAAGAGTTGGTCTGAAGATGGAGCAGTATTTACTTGAAACATAGTCATCAGGAACTGAGAGAACTGAGGCCCTGACAGAAAGAACGCATGGACAATGACTTGGAGAGAGCCCTGAGGAGAAGAACTGTGTTGCACAGGTCTCTCCGACCCGGAGGGCTACTGCTAACAATGGCTGCTGTATGGACTTCGCCTGCTGCCTCAGCCAAGCTAGCCCCTGCTTCCTAAAAGGGATTGTTATGTGGGTCTCTCTGACCCAGGGACAATAGCTGCCATCCAGAAGATGGATTCTCACCTGCAGCCTCAGTCACACCTGTCCGCCACCTCCTCCCTCAAACAAAGGCCAATGAAGAAGAGCATGCCCAGAACCTCACCAAGGGTCCTGAGGTCACTCAATGGACCAGAAAGAGACCCCTGAACTTGAGGCCATGCAAGCACAGATGGGTCCTGGCAAGAGAAGCGAGGACTTTTCAAGCCTGTGCAGTTTAAGCCTGGGTTGCAAAACAAAGGCGGAGTCTGGCCTTGAACGATGGGAGCGACGGGGGGTGAAGAAGCAGAAGAGATGACTCCCAAATGGACATTGTTAAGATCTTCCCACCAGAGGATCCTGAACCACAACAGAGGACCGGCAAAACTCTACAGGACCGGAGACCAGAGGGACACCTTTGGAACTCATCTGGTGGTAAACAAATCCTCATTCCCATCTTCTTATTTTTCTTTCCCTTTTTTCTTTTTTTTTCCTTTCCCTTTTTCTTACTCTCTCGCTATCGCATGCCGCTTTATGGGCAAAATAATTAAGTAACACTGTTTGATTGAATTATAACCCCTCGGCATTTTGGTTGCCATAATTTTGCATTTCAAGATCAAGGTAAACGAACCATCATGAGTCCATCACCGAATGCACCGTGACAGCTACATATAAAGATAATGGTGGCTTAATAGCAGGATAATTTCCTTGTGGAAAATAATTATGACTTTGACCCTCCTGGAGTCAGAATAAAATGCTGCAGGGGTAAGACAACTTATTATTGTTATTTCCTAAATCTTACCGTAACAGATGAAATACCTTATATGCCTTGGGTAAATTTTTCATTCAACAAATTACCATGGCACAGATTTTAGAGATACATACATATTATCCTTTCCAAGACTTCTTTAGCTTTTATGTCATTGCAATTTTTTTTTTCCACTGGATCAAGAATTTAGTAATTTTATTTGTTTGGAATTTCATTTTAGAAGTCTTTACTAAATCCATCAGAACCCAAAACTGTGTTAGAATGATTTAATACCCTTATAAAGTTCCCCTATACTTGCTAACAGTTCTAATTATCACATTAAAAGCACTGCAATGGTAGAAAAAAAATGTAACACATTAAAATCACAGAATCACAGAATCGACTGGGTTGGAAAAGACCTCAGAGATCATCAAGTCCAACCCTTGGTCCAACTTCAGTCCATTTACTAGATCATGGCACTAAGTGCCATGTCCAATCTCAGCTTAAAAACCTCCAGGGACGGTGAGTCCACCACCTCCCTGGGCAGTCCATTCCAATGCTTGATCACTCTCTCCATAAAGAATTTCTTTCTAATATCCAGCCTAAATTTCCCCTGGCAGAGTTTAAACCCATGCCCCCTTGTCCTATTGCTAACTGCCTGGGAGAAGAGACCAATCCCCACCTGGCTATAACTTCCCTTCAGGTAGTTATAGAGACTGATGAGGTCACCTCTAAGCCTCCTCTTCTCCAGACTAAACAACCCCAGCTCCCTCAGCCTCTCCCCATAGGTCTTGTGTTCAAGTCCCTTCACCAGTCTTGTTACTCTTCTCTGGACCTGCTCCAGCACTTCAATCTCTTTCCTGAGGGGAAGACATTTCCTGAGGGGCCCAGAACTGAACACAATACTCCAGGTGTGGCCTCACCAATGCAGAGTACAGGGGAAGGATCACTTCCCTTGTCCTGCTGACCATGCTCTTTTTGATACAGGACAGGATACCATTGGCCTTCTTGGCCACCTGGGCACACTGTTGGTTCATGTTGAGCTTCCTGTCAATTAGTACCCCCAGGTCCCTTTCTGCCTGACTGCTCTCCAGCCACTCTGTGCCCAGCTTGTAGCGCTGCAGGGGGTTGTTGTGGCCAAAGTGCAGGACCTGGCACTTGGCCTCGTTGAATTTCATCCCATTGGAATCGGTCCATTTTTCCAGTCTATCCAGATCCCTCTGCAGAGCCCTCCTGCCTTCCAGCAGGTCGACACTCCCTCCCAACTTTGCTGATGATGGTCTCAATCCCTTCATCTAAATCATCAATAAAGCTGTTAAACAGGACTGGACCCAACACTGACCCCTGGGGGACACCACTAGTGACTGGCCACCAGCTAGATGCAGCCCCATTCACCAGCACTCTCTGGGCCCAGCCCTCCAGCCAGTTCTTAACCCAGCAGAGAGTACACTTGTCCAAGCCATGGGCTACCAGCTTTTGCAGGAGTATATTATGGGAGACAGTGTCAAAGGCTTTGTTGAAGTCTAGATAGACCATGTCTACAGCTTTCCCCTCATCCACCAGGGGGTCACCTGATCATAAAAGGAGATCAGGTTGGTCAGACAGGACCTGCCCCTCCTAAACCCATGCTGGCTGGGTCTGATCCCTTGTCCATCCTGAAGGTGCTTTGAAAACTGGAAAACATTCTTTTTGAAAGGGGAAAGTGTGGCTGTTGAAAGAACCTTTTAAATTCCTATTTAAGAAGCTATTTAATCTCTTTTTGTTCAGTTGTTGATTGCATTATTGGAAATAACTGCTTATTTTTGTTTTAAAGGGATGGTTAAAACAGATTACTCACTTTAGCATCTCATAAGCTTACTTCAGAATATATTGTGTTGTATACCTACAATGTTAGAAGGACTTTAAAATCACTAAATAAAGTAATTAATTTTGAATAGGTTGGAATAATGATTTCCTGAGTAACTGTATGCAATCATATGCATTATGATAGTATTAAAAAACAGACTCATGTTATAGGTTACATGTGAAGTCCTCTTTGAGTGGATATCTTTTTTATATTTCTTTATATTCAGTTGCCTCATGGGTGACCTCAGGCCTGACATACCTCATAAAACCCAGTCTTTATAATGAACATAGAATTATTAATTTTTGCCTTCTGTTTTCTGTGACATTCATTGCAGTAATACAAGAGTGTTTTGTAAATGAATTAATTGCTTACTGCAACAGTTCTGTGAGGGAAATAGAGTTTATTCGGGAAGAACAGGAGTTTCAACTTCTAGAGACACACTGATTTGGTGAGTTTTGATGAAGATGCAACAGGCAAATTTTTCAAAGTGCTTGGGAAGGCTTATTTAAAATTTTCCAGTGGATTTTTCCAATTAAATTCCTTTTTAACAGTATTGATTGAAATTAAACTTTGTCTTTGGGAAAGAAAAAAAAAAAAAGACTATCCTGACATTTCTCCAGGGTATTCTGATTCAGTTTTTAATTTTGCAATTACTTTGTTTCGAGGTATCTTTTTAAAGTTGTATTTGAATTGTTTTTAAATACCTTCATGGTATTAAAGCATAGTAATAAAGCAAAGTATAGATTTTTATAGTTTAAGTAACACAAAGCAGTCAAGGAGCAGAAAGCTCCATATTTACATTTTAATTGTTGCATGGGAATTTCTGTTCTTTTCCTTCTGCATGGTTGCAGTTCTTGCCCAGCTCTAAGAGTTTTAATTAGACAGCTTTAGTGACTGCTTGCTTTCTGTCTAGCACACTTTTTCGCAGTCCACTTATCATTCAGTAAACATTTTCCAGCTTCTGTTACAGTTCCAAGACACCTATGTGATTGTCTCATTCCCCACCCAAATCCAATTAATTCCTGGATTATTGTCTTGCAGTGCATTGAATGGGGCTGAGTCTTTTTGAAAAGACCGGATATGTAAGATTTTTGGGACTGCCAAAAAGGGAAGGGTTGTGAAGCAGTGGAACAGGCTGCCCAGGGAAGTGGTTGAGTCACCATTCCTGGAGGTGTTTAAAAGATGTATATATGAGGTTCTTAGGGACATGGTTCAGTGCTAGAGTTAGGTTATGGTTGGACTCAATGTTCTTAAAAGTCTCTTCCAAACAAAGTGATTCTATGATTCTATGTTGAATACATCCTTAAAGATCACAGTAAAGCACACGCATACTGACAGAGGCAAGCTAAGGTTACCAGGGAAATCTCAACTTAGATATTTCCTAAATTTGGGATGCTTAACTATGCAACCATACTGCTCTTCTGTACAGGTTGCATTGTAGAAAACCAACACAACCTGCACCTGCCATGAAAACCTTGCTTTCTCCCTTTTCAACCTCCATCTCAATGGCTTCTTGTTGAGCTACTTTGCCCATTGTCACGCTCCACAATACAGTCTTCACTCACTTGAATTCATATGGTAACTAAAACCAGTAGGGTACTGAGTGTGGGTGGCACAGGGTTGGTAGCAGAGGGCTGCAGGGGTGGTGTCAGTGAGAGGAGGCTGCAGCTGCTCTGTGCCAAAACCAGCTGATTCCAGCCGGCTCCACACCACAAGACACAACTGAGCCCACCAGCCGTGCTGGTGGTGCCTCTGGGAAAAGGTACTTAAGAAAGGGTAGAAAATGCTATATAGGCAAAGGAGGAGGAAAAATAGAGTGAGAAACAGCAGAAGGAACACAGAGGTCAGAGGAGGAAGAAATGTGTTTTCCCCTAGTGTTTTAATGTTTGCTTCATTACTCTTTTTGTTTCCCAATACCCAAATCAGTAATTAACTATTTATATTAATTGGCAATAAATTAAATTACCCAAAGTGGGGTCTATTTTGCCCATGACAGCAATTGGCAAAGTGATCTCCTTGCCTGCATCTTGACCCACAAGCTTTTTCCTATTCTTTCTGTTTTCTTTCCTGTCCTGCTGTGAGGAAGGAAGGGGGAAGCTAGCTGCCAGCCAGGGCCAACCTACCACAAGCATGTTACCTTTTATGTGAATGAACCACTAGCAGGGAAGAAATGTACTCCTTACACAAAGGATTTGCTACAGCTGTTTGGTCTCAACCCAATTGTAAGGTTTCACACCAATTATTTGACAGAATTATTAACAGAGAGTGGGAGATTTTGGGCTTGCCTGCAGGTGCCAGTGCAGTTTACGCCCAATGGAGTCTCAATTCCCCTGTCCTTGTCTCCTATGGCCTGTAGCATTTTTGACCTAGTACTTCTCTTCTTGCCTGACATCCTGTTTTTCCTTCTTTCCAATAGTTTCTGCACATATTCATTGCACCTGCCACACTTACTTCCATGTTTTTGCTCTGACCCACTTTCTACTCTTCTCCTTCCTGTTTCTGGTGTCTCATCTCCATTCTTCCTGTGCTCCTGCTCTTCTCGCTTCACTCCAGTTTGGCTCTTCATGCCCCTTGCTATGCAGATTCAGCAGCAAAGGCAATGAAAGAACAGGAAAGACAACCTGCAACAATTTTTGGAATTTTAAAAAGCAATGTCAGTAAAAGCCTCTCTCAGGCTTTGTGACTCTCTTATACATGGGTGAATAGCAGACAAATGATGATTTATCTGTCATACACAAAGATGTTTCTAATGGTCTGTATGAACTAAGAGAGGTCTATCATCAAACTTGGCTAGATTCTCATAGAGATGGTAAAATCACATCCCTGACAGCAAGGTGATCCTTCCATCAAATTTTGGTTCTGGTTCTAAAGCATAAAAACACAAGATATTTGTATTGAATGGCTCTGAGAATTTTATAGTGAATGAACAGTGTATTTACTCTGATGTTATTCTTGGAAATGGCTGAATTGTTTTGGTTGAAAATTCCACAAATTAAAAAAAAAAGGGGAGGGAGGGGCATAATAAAATAGCCACAACAATAACAACAGAAAAAAAACCCAAACCAAAATAAAACATATGGGTGATCATAACCTCATCTAAATTCTCATCATAGAAAACTTTGGTCTGAATGGGTGAAATTGTGCATAATTATAAGCAGCCCAACATGGAAAGTGTCCACTACCACATTTTGATCTCATATGAAGAGTGGATCACACTTTCAATACATGTCCTTAACTTTGATATACTTCTTAAATTGTTTGTGTTGGCAAAGCCTAGGCTGAGACAGCGATTCATACAGGCAGCTTTTCTATTAATGTGTATGACTATATTTTTCAATCTGAATATTTTTACCGTATCTCTGAGGTCTGGGAATCAGTGCATCCCCTATCATACTCATTAGTTACAACAGAGAAAAGCTATCATTGGAGCAGTATAATCTCTCTACACTTAATAAATGAAGACGTTTGCTTAAGCACTTGAACTTTATTACATTGTTGCCATAAGCAGGATAAAAAAATGAAATGTCACATGCAAAGACAATTTGGAACATAAAAAACCAATATTTAGAAAGAGTTGCTTAGAAAAGAGAGTAAGACATTGAGAAGGTGCAAATTTGTTCTGCTGAATTATGAAATTAACTATAGAAAATTGCGTTTATATATAAAAATCTTATATTATTTCAGAATACTTTTAAAATTCTTGTTATTAATCTCATTTTGAAGCTCTTGTTCATTTTTGCCTGGGAGAAAAAACTTGTTTCCTTAATGCATTTGACAGCCTGTGTGTATTTCCAGAATCTAGAATGATCTCCTTGGCTAGGAAGCCATCTAGCACTTGCCCTTAATCTTTTCCACAATTCATATTGGCCAAATGAGCAACAATTTCTAATAGTTTCACATCTAGTTGCCTCAAATTAGCTCCCTACACAAAATTAACCTGGTTTCAGATTTCTAAGTGGCCTTTAAGCATCCTTTGTAGGTGTTTAGGAATCTGACTTTAAGTATATCCTTTTTAAAGTATTGATCGTTACTTTCAATCTGAAACATAAAAATGAAATGTTTGAATTGTAAACATGCAGTATTTGGATAAGTTGAGAGTTTCCTACATCCCTGTTAAGTGGAGTTTTTCTTTTAAACTGGCAGTTACCAATATAAATAGTACTGAAATTTTGGCAGTAAGTGAATCTAATATCTATTTGTCAACTTCAGCTCCCAAAACTATACTTTAAAATACTTATTTTTAGAACTAACTGTCCTAATATGAAACTGCCAAGCAGGCAAATACAACAAAGACTAAAAGCTGAAAAATATATGCTTCAGGTAATATTTTCAGCAAACTATGCTAATGATCACAGCATAGTACTAGATTTTGATCTAGAATCTACTGAGTTAGTACTTACTGTTATCTCATGCCATGCATAAAGCCTGGGCAAAGATACACAAGATCTGGAGACCAAGCATCCCTCTTGACAGGAACAAGTTTCCAGTGGAGATAAGGTAAATGGAGAATTCAATTATTTTTAGATAACCATCCTCTCACAGAAGTGTTTATATCATAGTGAGAATGATGGTTACAACAAGTAATTTCCTTCCTGCTCTGTCTCCCCATGGAAATATATAACTCAGTTTTGAATATGGTAGGACACAGATATAATCAACCAAAAATAAGAATAATAGAATAAAGAAAACGAAATCCCTGTGTCATATAGTTTAATTTGAAAATGGGAAGTAGGCCACAAAGGACGTCATTTTTGCTATTAAGATCTTAGGGAGAAAAAAAAAAGTAAAGCAATACTTTGAAAAAAACAAACAAACAAAACAACAAAAAGCCAACAGCAACAAAAAAACCCTACCTGCTTTCTAATTCTGTTAGACCGAACAAGTAAAAATTAGCTTTTAAATATTTTACTTTATGTATAAAGTATATACACCAAAAGTTGAATACATCTTCTTAAGCATGTAATATCTTCCTAGCTTTAGAGTCATGACATTTTGAGTTTGAAAGAAGATTACCCTAGTTATTAATGGGAAAGAGAACAGAACAGACTGAAACTCAGAATATTCATCCTATGTACATGTACAATGAGGACTTAGTTTTTACTATTTCTATGAGCAAGAATGCTTGAACAAACAAAACCATAGTGTGTACATACCATGGCACCATTTTTAGGGCTCCCACACAATGGTTGATTTCTCAGAGAAAATCACAGCTTTTCCCCAAACACTCTGCCGGTTCTATTTAGGAATTGTGAGGTCTGGGATGAGGGCAGGCAGAGCTTACAAAAACCTTGGGGGCTGACTAAAGATGTTTTGGCCTCAGTTATTGCCATGGATCTTTGGAGAGTTTGACAAATCAGGGCAATCACTGAATCTTATATTTGTTCCCCACTTTCCTGTTGTTTTTCAGAGAGGCTCTGGCTAAACATTTGCTGAGGATAAGTTCTCTCCACAAACTTCACAGCCTATACAAACACTGTCAGCTAAGGCCTTGACATTTAAGGAAGGGATGCTGTGTAGCCAACTGACGACATCTAAACCTGCCCTGGGAATTCTACCACACCCCGGAGCCTGGAAAAAAATGTAGCATTTCTCAGGTTGCAGGTGTAAATTTGGTTTATTTTATCAAGCTAAAGCTTAAAACATAGAATCATAGACTCATTTCAGTTGGAAAAGACCCTCAGGATTATCAAGTCCAACCATAACCTAACTTTAGCACTAAACCATGTCCCTAAGAACCTCATCTAAATGCGTTTTAAACACCTCCAGAGATGGTGATTCCACCACTTCCCTGGGCAGACTTTTCCGATGCCTGACAATCCTTTCCATGAAGACTTTTTTCCTAATGTCCAATCTAAACCTCCCCTGGCACAACTTGAGGCCATTTCCTTTTGTTCTATCACTTACTACTTGGGAGAAGAGGCCAACACCCTCCATGCTACAACCTCCTTTCAGGTAGTTGTACAGAGTGATAAGGTCTTACCTCAGCCTACTTTTCTCATGGCTGAACAGCCCCAGTCCCCTCAACTGCTCCTCATAAGACTTGTGCTCCAGGCCCCTCACCAGCTTCGTTGCCCTCCTCTTCACTCTCTCTAGTACTTCAATGACCTTCTTATGATGAGGGGCCCAAAACTGAACACAGTATTCAAGGTGCGGTCTCACAAGTGCCGAGTACAGGGGACAATCACTTCTCTAGTCCTGCTGGCCACACTATTCCTGATAAAAGCCAGGATGCTGTTGGCCTTTTTGGCCACCTGGGCACACTGCTGGGTCATATTCAGCTGACTGTCATTCAACACGCCCAGATCACTCTCTGCCAGGTAGCTTTCCAGCCACTCTTCTCTGAGCCTGTAGTGTTGCCTGGGCTTGTTATGACCCAAGTGCAGGACCCGGCATTTGGTCTTGTTAAACTTCATACAGTTGGCCTCAGTCCAACGATCCAGCTGGTCCAGAACCCTCTGTATGGCCATCCTACCCTCCAGCAGATCAACACTCCCACCCAATTTGGTGTCATCTGCAAACTTACTCAATACCTTCATCCAGATCATTGATAAAGAGATTAAACAGAACTGGCCCCAGTACTGAGCCCTGGGAGACACCACTCATGACCGGCTGCCAACTGGATTTGGCTCCATTGACCACAACTCTTTGGGCCTGGCCCTCCAGCCAGTTCTTTATTCATTGCAGAATATACCCATCCAGGCCACGAGCTGCCAACTTCTCCAGGAGAATGCTGTGGGATACAGTGTCAAAGGCCTTACAGAAGTCTGAGTACACAACATTCACAGCCTTTCCCTCATCTACTAGTTGGGTCACCTTGTCATAGAAGGAGATCAGGTTGGTCAAACAGGACCTGCCTTTCATAAACCCATGTTGACTGGACCTGATAATACGGTTCTCTTGAATGTGCCATGTGATATCACTCAGTATCATCTGCTCCATGACCTCACCCAGCACTGAGGTAAGACTGACAGGTCTGTAGTTCCCCAGATCGTCCTTCCGGCCCTTCTTGTAGATGGGTGTCACGTTTGCCAACTTCCAGTCAACCAGGACTTCCCCAGTTAGCTAAGATTGCTGACCGAAAATGGAAAGTGGTTTAGTGATCACCTCCACCAGCTCCCTCAGACCCTTTGGATGGATCCCATCTGACCCAATAGACTTGTGCATGTCCAAGTGGTGTAGCAGGTTTCTAACCATTTCCCCTTGGATTAATGGGGCTTCATTCTGCTCCCCATCCCTTTCTTCTGTCTCAGGGGGCTGGGTACCTGGAGCACAACTGTTCTGACTATTAAAGACTGAGGCAAAGAAGGCATTTAATACCTTAGCCTTTCCCTCATCTTCTGTCACTATATTTCCCTCTGCATCCATCAGGGGATGGAGATTCTCCTTAACCCTCCTCTTGTTGCTAATATATTTATAGAAACATTTCTTATTGCCTTTCACAGCAGTAGCCAGGTTCAGCTCTAGTTCATCTTTGGCCCTCCTATTTTTCTCCCTGCACAACCTCACAGAATTCTTGTATTCCTCTTGAGTGGCCTGCCCCTCCTTCCAAAGGTTATAAATTCTCTTTTTATTCCTATGTTCCAGACACAGCTCTCTATTCAGCCAGGCCGGCCTTCTTCCTTGCTGGCTTGCCTTCCGGCACATGGGGATGGTCTGCTCCTGAACCTCTAAGATTACCTTCTTGAAGAGAGACCAGCCTTCCTGGACTCCTTTGTCCTTCAGGACTGCCTCCCAAGGGACTCTGCCAACCAGCCTTCTGAAGAGGTCAAAGTCTGCCCTTCAGAAGTCCAAAGTGGCAGTTCTGCTGACCACCCTCCTAACTTCTCCAAGGATAGTGAACTCAATCATTTCATGATCACTATACCCAAGGCAATCTCCAACTGACACATTTCCCATGAGTCCTTTTCTGTTAACAAAAAACAGATCCATTGGGGTTCCATCCCTGGTAGGCTCACTAACCAGCTGTGTCAGGAAGTTGTCTTCCATGCACTGAAGGAACCTCCTAGACTGCTTCCTCTCTGCTGCGTTGTATTTCCAGCAGACATCTGGTAGGTTGAAGTCCCCCATAAGAACAAGGGCTAGTGATCAGGAGACTTCTCCCAGCTGCCTGCAAAATATTTCATCTGCCTCTTCATCCTGGTTGGGTGGTCTGTAACAGACCCCAACCAGGATGTCCGCCTTGTTGCCCTTCCCCTTGATTCTCACCCATAGACACTCAACCCTATAATTACCCTCTTCAAATTCCACACAGTCAAAACCTTTCCTAACACACATGGCTACCCCATCTCTTCTCCTTCCTTGCCTATCCCTTCTGAAGAGTTTATAGCCATCCACTGCAGTGCTCCAGTTATGAGAGTCATCGCACCATGTTTCACAGTTTTTCTGCCTCACAAGGGCTTCCAGTTCCTCCTGCTTGTTGCCCATGCTGCGTGCATTTGTATAGATGCACTTCAGCTGAGCCATTGATTCCAGACCAAAGGGCCCCGTTAGCACTACCCTCAGATGCCAGCCTGTCACCCTTGGATGTGTCTCTGCCACACCTGGTTTCCTCCCCCTTCAAAGCTAGTTTGAAGCCCTCTCAATAGTTCCTGCTAACTCCTGCTCCAGGATCTTTTTCCCTTTTGAGACAGGTCCATCCCATTTGTTGCTAGCAGATCAGGTGCTATGTAAGCCGGCCCATGATTTGGAAACTCTGAACACAGTGAGCGGAATACACCACAGGATGCAGCCATGGAGGTCTAGATTATATTTAGCAGTCCATAGCTGACTATGTGTCACGGTTTGATTGCAGGGGGAAAATAAACTGTGGCAGATGCTTTGTTAACCCCCTCTTCTTCCCCCCAGCCCCCTTAGCCCTCCCTCCCCACTAAATACAGGCGACTGGAAGGCAAAGAAGGACAGAGAGAGAGAGAGTTGGAAAAAATTAAAAGTGTTTTACTAATGCTGCTTAATAAAACAGATAAAATAATACAAAATATACAAAACTGATCTTGAAAATCCTGGCAAAGAACTGCTCCGGCAGCAGCAGCAGGCACCCGGAAGTCCTGGGCTGGTCTCTGCAGCAAACTGGAACTGGATTCAGTCTGTCACTAGGCCTCAGTTCACAGGGACAACTCGCAGGGTCCTTCCCAAATGCCGGCCATAATCAAAGAGCGAAAAAAGGGACGAGATCCTTGTGATCTCCCACTTTTATATAAAGTATCACGTGAATGGGATGGAATATTTAATTGGTCAGTTTTAGTCACCTGTTCAGTTCCCTCCTTCTTGCCCCTCTCACTTACGGGACGTGCATCCTTATTAGTGACCTTGCATTCCATTGCTATGTCTACCAAAACATGTATCCTACTTTAGAAAAGTTCAGTTACTAAGAAGACTTTAGCTGAAAGGAAAATTCACTAAAAGAGAAACTTGTCTTGTTTTTAAAAAAAACAGGACACTATGCCTTCCAGCAAGATCATGACACTGGCTACATAAACACAGCACAGGAAGGGTCTCAAGAGCTCTTCTCCCTGCTGAGGCGATTAGGGACAACGCATACTGGGATGCAGACAGAGATGCATGTACAGTCAGAGATCTTGTTCAGGAAGGAGCGCAGAGCCGGGTCAAGCAGAGAGCTGAGCCAGGCTGAGACCCTCTCTTTATTAGCCACTGACAATTAATAGGATTTACAGATAGGGGCCTGGACTAAGATGTTACATGTTTTTCCAGTAATTGTTATTAAAAACACACCACACTCATGTTATCTTTGTTTCAGTTATGTTCCCACTCATTCACAGACCAGGCCCAAGGACATTCACACATCACATACACTTGGGGGCGGTTATCCGGCCTGAGATACCATTCTTGCAAGTCTGGGCTATAACTTTTTATAATTATGAGAAACTCACTTCAAAATAATCTGTCCAAGGCCCTTTATATATTATTATGTTAGTATTATGCCTTTGACCATCCAGATGGTCATGTTAGTGTTGCTCTTCCTTTATCATACAGGTGGCTGGAACCACACATCTTGCTTTCTCACATTTTACTTTCCAACATTTCCCCCTTTTTTGTTTTAAACATCAGGTTCTCAATGAGCACAGTAAGGACCCGGCTTTGTTCTTCTTTGCATTCTGTATCATTCTCCAGATTATTTGAAGGACTACAAGAAAAAACATCACACAAGCATATCCAGTTCCCACAGAAACCCATATATGCAGATTGAGAGCTGAAAATGAAGTTTTAGGATCTAATCACTTTATGCTATTAGATAATGTTAGCCATTTTGTCTTACAGTCCTAATTCTTACAAACTGTGTAATTATTTTGCAGGGTACTGGCTAAATCCTAAATCAGGCCTTGCACATTAGCTAAGACTGTTATTTTACTTCATATCACTCATAAACACCATAATTCAATTTCAGTGGTGTTGAGGGTTAGATTGCGGGGTGACAATAAAACCCTGGCAGATGTATTTTTAGCCTCCTCTCCCCCCCACTTCCCCATTTTGCCCCTCCCTCTCCCCCCTTCCCAGTAAGGACAGGTGATCGGGAGGGAAAGAAGGACAGAGAGAAGAGAGTTGGAAAAATTAAAAAGGTTTTACTAACGCTACTAATAAGAATAGAGAAAATAATACAAAATATACAAAAGCAATCTTGAAAGTCTCAGCAACTGCAGAGCCAGCATCCGAAGTCCTGGATTGGACTCTGCAGCCAACCGGAGCTGGATTCAGTCTCTCACTAGGCCTCAGTTCGCAGGGACAACTAGCAAGGTCCTCTCCTAATGTCGGTCATAAGCAGAAGGGAAAAGGAAAAGAGGGACAAGATCCTCCTGATCTCCCACTTTATATGACGTATTCACGTGAATGGAATGTTATACATAGTTGGTCAGTTTCTTGGTCACCGGTTTCTCGTTGCCCCTCTCACGAGATGTTCATCCGTGCTTATCAATAAGTTTGCATTCCATTGCTAGGTTTACCAAAACATGTATCTGGTTCTCCAGGAAAATGCAGCTAATATGAAGGCTTTAGCTGCCAGGCAAAATTCACTAAAAGAGAAACTTGTTTTTTAACAATACCAGGACAAATGGTATTAGACATATTTAGCACTCCGATAACAGAAAATACACATTCAGATATCAGCTAAGGAGATTATTTAAATACAATATCATAAGAATAATGAGGATCCACAACGTGCATGTAGTCACTCACAAGAAACAAAACTAGAAGCCTTTTACTTCAGGGTACTCACAAGAAATAGTCACTCACTCAAATAAAGAAGTGAGGTGTCATTAATCCCAGGAAGTTTCCTTAGATGGTGTTCCTGTCTAAGGAAAGCACTCCAGTTTACAGACCAGCAGCTCTGAGAAGACCACTCAAAGGGGGTCTTCGGCGTTTCATTGTTTGGCCAGATGTGGCTGTGGGCATTACAACATAATCCAGAAGCTTCTCAGCTAGTCTGGGCACCTCCTTTGTTAAGGACCCTGTCAACTGACTGAAGGTCCCACCCCTCCTGACCCACCAGTTGGTAGAGGTGAATCTGATTGACAACACCTTGGTACCATTCTAGGTGTATATATGTGGGGACAGGCACAGTGGGGCACAGAAGGTACTAAAGAGCCATCAATCTCCTCATTGAAAGCTCCAGATTTCAGGGGAATGTGTACTGCCTCACAATCCAGCCTGTGACCACAGTCATCTGACAAACTACTCTGGAGTGGTGGTGCAGTCACCCCTTGTCTCCAAAGTCAAAAGGGGGCATTCTGTTGGTGAGTTCGAATGCCCACTGTGGATCATCATACCTAATGTGTCATTTATGTGTCATTTTCCTGTTATACATTATCATTACAAATCAACCTACAATAGAACAGAATAATACAAATTACAGCAATTACAGTTATTAACAAATATTGGAGAAAGTTGGTTAGCCATACTAATAAGGAAAACAAATGCATTGAAATTTTTTTCACCAGTTAGTCCCTAGTCCAAATAATGTAAATCTGTATCATTCTGATATGCTAGTGACTCTTCCTTTGGTCTCTTCTGTTTCTTTGTTGCCCTCTGCTGCAGGGACAGATGCTGCATCTTTGGTACTGAGTCCTGCATCATGTTTGTCCAACTCATAGAAAGGTTTAACATAGTTCGCAGGAAACCACTTTGGTCCTGTTGGAAGAAGAACACAAGCATACCCCCTCCCCCAGGTGATTAGTTCTACAGGCCCTTGCCACTGACTGTTGTGCAGGGGATCCCGGTATAAAACCTTTGGTCTCTGAGACAGTGAATCTGGAACACGGAAATGTTTTTCCACTGCTGTGATAGAGGAGGGAGGCACTGTACAAATCAAAAAATTTAAAGCATATATTGCATTGTCTAATTGTTCCTGAGGCATCATATTCCCCCTTTTTGGTTTTAATAACATCTGTTTCAGTGTGGAATGTACTCGTTCAATGACAGTCTGTCCAGTGGGAGAATGTGAAATACCTGTGACATGCGAAATACCCCATTGCTGTAAAAAATATTGCGTGGATCTAGCAGTGTATCCAGGACCGTTGTCAGTTTTAATCTGTTGTGGCACTCCCAGCATAGCAAAATAGTGGGTCCAGTGACACTGAACATCTCTGCTTTACTCACTTGTATGCGCAGATGCACAAAGCATACCTGAAACATATACATATTTCAAACGGCCAAAGGATGAAACGTGTAACATCAGACTGCCAAATGTCATTAGCTGAGAGTCCGTGAGGGATAACTCCAAGGGAGGGCGAGCTTGTAATCACGCCTTGACATTCCGGGCAAGAGCGCACTATGTCTCTCACTTGCTCGAGAGTGAGACCAAACATCTTTTTTAAGGCAGCAGCATTCTGATGGAAGAAAGCATGTGAAACCCTGGCAGACTGGAAACAGCCTGTAGCTACAGTATAAGAATCTGCAACTGTGGAGGGGTTTCTGTTA